>NC_063347.1:4759037-4773856 GCF_021869965.1 Rhincodon typus
AACCACCACTTCGACTGGGACAACACCAAGATCCTGGGACAGGCTAGGCAGAGACAAGCACGAGAACTCCTGGAAGCATGGCACTCCACGAAGCATGCTATTAATAAATACATTGAACTCGACCCCATATACATTCCACTACGGAGGAAACCCAGAAGTGAGGCAATCCATCGCAACGGACCCCAGAGTTTAAAAACCAGGTGGGAAAACACACCTACGCTTCATCAGAGGCTGCACTGAGGATGTTACCAAGTACGGTAACGAAACGTCTGCGGAACAACAAACCAGCTCGGTGAGCCAACCAACCTCAACACCCATAACCCGCGCTACAGATCTACTCCAGAACCTTAGAGTCTAGATGACTCTTCATCAGAGCTGATGTGAAATGTGGAGGAGGCAGCATTTATGCTGTAGTCAAGTGGGGGGTGTTGGAGTGCCAGGGGAGAAAGGCTGCTGATAGTACAGATTAAGTGGTTGCAATGTGAGAATGGCAGAACAATGGTGTGTTTAAGTGGCAAACTGGAAAGAACATATAGTCCCACTGGGGTAGGGGGTGGGTAGACAGTACAAGGTGACAATGAATGCAACACGTAAAACTAAAAGAAAGGGAAGAAATGAGAGTGATTTCACAATCTGAAAGTGTTGAACTCAATATTAAGTCCAGAAGGTTGTAAAATTCCTCGGCTGAAGGTGAAATGTTGTTCCTCCAGTTTGCGCTGTGATTCGTTGGAGCACTGCAGCATGCTGAGGACAGACAAGTTGGCATGCGAGCAGGATGTTGTGCTAAAATGATCAGCTGTGTGAAGGTCAGGGTCATGCTTATGCATGGACTGGAGGTGTTCTGCAAAATGGTCAACCAATCTAATGTTTAGTTTCTCCAATATAGTGTAGGCCACGTGAAGCGCAATGAATGCAGCAGACCAGATTGGAGGAGGTACAGATGAAATGCTGCTTCACCTGGAAAGACTGTTTCGGCCCTTGCATGTTGAGCAGGGAGGAGGTGAAGAAACAAAAACAGAATTTGCTGGAAAAGCTCAGCAGGTCTGGCAGCCTCTGTGAAGAAAACATTAGAGTTAACGTTTCGGGTCTGGTCACCCTTCCTCAGAAATGAAACCAGACCTGACCAGACCCAAAACGTTAACTCTGATTTTTTTCTTCACAGATGCTGCCAGACCTGCTGAGCTTTTCCAGCAACTTCTGTGTTTCTTCCTGATTTACAGCATCCGCTGTTCTTTTGGTTTTTACTGAGGAGGTGAAGAGGCAGGTGTTGTACCTTCAGGTTGTGAACTCACTTCCATTTCTTCCCTTCTAGCTTTCCTTGATGCATTCTCTGTCACCATGTCCTCGTTCCCCTCCCCCCACTCTAGTGGGACTATCCGTTCTTCCCAGTTTGCAAGTTACACACACCATTTTTCTGCCATTCTTACATTCCAATTACTTAATATGCAGTATCAGCAGCCTTTCTCCCCCCAGCAGTCCACTCCTGCCACTATTCCATAAATGCTGTCCCCTCCACACTTTACGTCAGCTCTGATGAAGAGTTATCTAGACTTGAAACATTAGCTTGCTCTCTCTCCATGGATACTGCCTGAACCGTTATGATTTCCATCATCTGCAGTAATTTGCTCCTACCCTACGTTTTGTCCATTGTGTACTGAACTAACATTTGTACTCATGGTCTAGGCTGACAGATAAAGAAAGGATACTTTGGTGACATTCCAGAGGGTTGCTGATGCCTACGCTATTGCTGCTCTGTGTTAGCGTAGTACTGCTGACACTGCCAGAAATGCCATCTTGCAAGTGCAGTGTTCGGTGGAGGCCTGATCTGAAAGTTCTGATGTTTCTGCTCAATGGCACCTTGTGAAAATGAGCAGTGAATTATTCCTGCCTGACACTTCTTCCTGAACCAGCGCTATCAAAACAGATCACCTGGCATTCAGTTCATGGCTGTTTGTGAGATGATGCTTTGTGCATATTGGCTTGTATTTTTCTACATAACATTAATTGTGCCTGAGAATAATATGCTGTCTCTGTGAATTGCTTTGGGACTCTTGGAAGAAGCATGATCAGAAGCAATAGAAATGCAAACATACCTCTTACTTCCTGTAGCCAATAACAAATGTAGTTATTATTAGTATCTTAACTAGGATCCTGGTTGCTAAATAAAAAAAGAGCCAGTGATTTAACCTGTATTCATATAAGTTCAGGATGCCACAGGTATACAAAGCGTGCACTCTCTCACTGAGCTGTTGGGGATTGATACTAATTTTCATTTTGCAAAGTTGCTAATTTCTGACTCTCAAATCATGCTGGTTCTATCCCTGTCTGAATAAAAGTAGTTATGATTATGGAGAAGACCTCATGCAAAGAATGCCACAGCCTAACAAAACATGTTCCTTTGCAGCTGTCTGAAAACCTTGTGTCAAGAATGAAGGATCTGCCCCAGTCAAAGTCAAAGCCATCAAACTCCATCTCTGGAGGTATGTGAATGATTGGCATTAGGATTTCAGCAAAAGCTGATGGTATTGATGTGAAACATTCATATTCTTTCTAAGAGTTAATAATGGGAATATTGCTGTAGCTTCTTCGGAAAATTGAAGATTCTACTGTATGATTTGGGGGGTGGGAGGAGGGGGAAGGAGGTTACACTAGCTGCAGGCCAGTATATTTACGAACCAATGCTTTGACACCAGCTCTTCTCTCCTCCACCTCCCTCCAGTGATGCTCTGCTAATTAATTAATTAGTTCATTAGTGGCATTGCTATTCATGGGATTTTGTGGTATGCAAAATAGCTTAGCTGTTTGCCTCAAAGGTTCCAGAGTAATTAATTTAGTTAAAAGGTGCTTTGAAATATGAGGGGAGAAAAAAGATCCATTTATTCATCACTTGCCATGACCTCAGGATTGCAAAACTCGGATGTAACTTTTAGAGGTGTAGTGTCTGTTATAATACTCTAGCCAATTAATGCATAGCAAAGGCCCAGAAACAGCAATTGGTACTGACCAAATAATTTGTTTTGAGTAAGATGCAGGAACACAGGCTATTTGACCATTGAGTTTACTATGACAATGAAGGCATGGCTGATCTGATAATCTTCAACTTCACTTTCCTGCCTTATCCCCATAACCTTTGACTTCTTTGCTGATTAAAAGTCCATCTCAGCTTTGAATATACTTAAGATTTTGCCTTGACAGCCCTCTGTGGTAAAGAAGTCCACAGATTCATCACTCTTATAAGAGAATAAGTTCCTCCTCATCTCCATTTTAAATAGATGACGCCTAATTCTGAGATACCAACCCCCACCCAGTCCTACACTTGCCCACAAAGGGGGGTTGACAGTATTGATGCAGAAATGTTGTGTCCCTAAGAATCCTGTATATTTCAATTAGGTCTCCTTTTATTCTTCTAAACGCCAATGTGCAGAAGTCCAACCTGCTCAATGTCTCCTCATAGGAAAATCCTTCTCTACCCGGGATTTATCCAAGTACCAACCAGGACACCAGATGAACTCCCCTGTTTTTCAACTGTTCTGAAGTGCAAATAGTGCTTCAGATAATTTGAATGGAAGGACCGCTGATACTGCTGCATTCCTTTAGACCTGTACTGGAATGCCAGCTTAACTTTTGTCATCAAGCATCTGGAATGGGACTTGAACTCACAGTTTTCTGACTCAGAGATTGCAGTTACCTTTTATGAAAAGGCACTATATGAATGTTAAGTTTTTATCACAGAGGGTGATAATTGCAACATTATTGGAAGAATCAAGGTCAGCAATTGTGGGCTAGATGTTAGAGAAATCAAAGGATAAAGCAGGTTGCGAGCTGTACATTATTACTTTTCTCAATAGAACATTCTGGGTAAAGGAAAGTAAAGCTTTCTGTGAGCAGGAAATGAAATGTTTCTCAGTAGGTTCCCAAATTACATCTACAATCTCTTTATATCCTATATTATGAATAAACACATCAGATACCAAACTGAATACATTCCGTGCAATTACTGCAATATTGTGACATGAAACATTTTTTCATGCAGGAAGTTGTTCCTGTGATATAGAATACATTATCTGAATTCTGAAGGGTTCGTAAGTACTCGAAGGAGGAAACTGTTTACAGGGCTATGGGCACAGAATAGGGCAGTAGGATTAGTGGCTAGGCCTATTGAAGAGCTAGCACAAATGGTCTCTGCCTGCACTAAATCATTCTATGATGCCCTGCTTTCACCTGGACCATTAGAGAGTGAGTGCAACAAAGCACCAGTTTTTCTTATTCAGTTTGTCTCATCTGTCACAGATATAGTGCAAAAGGAGACCATTTGGTCCTGTAGAGATTGTAACAAGGTCAGCCAGATGGACCTCAGAATATGACTCCCCTGATTGCAGCTGTTAATCTGGTCCAATCAGGGAGTCCTGACTGACAGAGAAGAAAAGGAATGTCACACACCCTATTCAGTCCGACAGCTGACTCTATGGGAGTTGGATCAATGTCAAGGACTCTCCATGTGTGAATAAAGGGTGATTTGGTGATGAGATACTGGCCTCTGTGGGGTTATTTCGGTGGCAATGAGAGAAAATCATGCTCCTGAAGAAATTCACTTGCAATAGTTGTCTTTGAGTTGGGGTAAGCATTTCTGGCATCATGCCATTATTTGGGAAGCTTGACTCGTTTGATCCTGCTGTCGAACACTGGACCCAGTATGTGGAAAGAATGCGTTATTTTCTCCAGTCAAATGACACTGGGGCAGATGAAAAACATTGAGTAATTCTCCTGACAGCTTGGGACCCGCAGCTTTTTCAGTTATTAGGAGCTTAACGTTTCCTGAGGCACCAGTTATTAAAACCTTTAGAAGAGTTGATGGATTTAAGTAGGGTATATTACAACCCCAAGCCTCCTCTAATTCTGAGATACAATCAGTTTTACTTGGCAACTGAGAACCGGGGAATCCGTATCAGGATTTTTGATGAGATTAAGATGACTGGTAAAGACATGATTTTGGTTTATCGCTAAGTGAGATACTGAGAGACCATTTGGGATGTGGAATGAATGATGTAACTATGCAAAAGTGCCTACTAGCTGAAGCCCAACTGGTCTTTGAACAGGCACTACAGTTGCAGGGTATTCCGATGGAAGTGGACACTTTTGCCAGTCCGACTGAGTTTTGGGGAACACTGTTTGAGTGAAGGCAATTGCATAGCCTCACTCAGGACATACCCTGAACAGAGGGACTCTAGGACAGCCCACAGCAAAACCCCAAAACAAAGTCAAACCTCTGCCAAACGCTTAACATTTTCTTCAGAATTAGGGCTGGCAAGCCATTGTAATTGCTGGTGGTATGCGGCTTCGAGACAAAAGAGTCCTACTAGACCTAAATTGAGTAAGAGAACTCGTAGGCCAGTATCCAGGGGAGTGCATACCCTGGAAAATCCACCTACATCTGGTTTGGAATAGTTAAATTACTTAGCAACATCCAAATCAAATCCAATCAAAATAAATTCTGGTTAAATGGTCACTCAGTTACAATGGAGGTCGATACCAGCACAGCCATTTAAGTAGGGGAGGCAATGGCCTAGTGGTATTATCGCTGGACTGTTAATCCAGAGACCCAGATAATGTTCTGGGGACCCAAGTTTGAATCCCACCACGGCAGATGGTGGAATTTGAATTGAATAAAATATCTGGAATTAAGAATCTAATGATGACCATGAATCCATTGTCGATTGTTGGAAAAAACCCATCTGATTCATTAATGTCCTGTGCCATCCTTACCTGGTCTGGCCCCCATGTGACTCCAGACCCACAGCAATGTGGTTGACTTCTGGGCAATTAGGGATGGGGAATAAATGCTGCCTAGCCAGTGACACCATCACCCCTCTAATGAATAAGGAAAAAATTGCAGAACCGGTCTTTACCAAAATTTGCTCTGGACTGCAACCCTTATGTTTCTGCAAGATCTCTGCTAGATTGAGAACTGACACCAGAGAACCTTTACACTTTAAGGGTACAACTTCGGTTCTCGTCTCTCAAGAGAAGGAGCTAGTTCAATTACCGCTGATTGTAGTAAAAGGCTTGGGCCCAAGTTTGATGGAGCAAAATTAGTTGAGAAAGGTTCACCTAGATGTCTCCACATCTTTCAATTAGAAAGTGGCTGCCAGGAATGAAGTCTTAATTAAATACCCAGATGTTTTTCAGGAAGGTCTAGGGACTATCAAAGGAACCAAGGCCACCTTGCATGTTGACCAGGAAGCAATTCTGCAATTTTGCAAGGTCTGCCCATTGCCGTTTGCCATATAGGCAAAATTAGAGGCAGAAATCAGAAGGCTGGAAAGTGAAGGAATCATCAAACTTTTCTGATGAAGGGTCTAGGCCCGAAACGTCAAAAAAGCCTCTCTGCTCCTATGATGCTGCTTGGCCTGCTGTGTTCATCCAGCCCTGCACCTTGTTGTCTCGGATTCTCCAGCATCTGCAGTTCCTACTATCTCTGAATCATCAAACTAGTCCAGTTTGCGGAATGGGC
This sequence comes from Rhincodon typus, assembly GCF_021869965.1. Classification (NCBI taxonomy): domain Eukaryota; kingdom Metazoa; phylum Chordata; class Chondrichthyes; order Orectolobiformes; family Rhincodontidae; genus Rhincodon; species Rhincodon typus. The sequence continues at coordinate 4,765,549 of NC_063347.1, forward strand.
AGAACCGATCATAATGATTGTGAAGCCAGATGGATTGGTTCACCTTTTGTGGGGATTTTAAACAAATGGTGAACTGCATTTTGCAACTGGATTAACTATTTGTATAGAGGATTTGTATGCAAAGCTGGCAGGGGGGCTGTCCTTCACGAAGCTGGACGTGAGCCAGGCTTACCTGCATTTGCGGTTAGATGAGGATTCCCAGAAGTATGCTACAAGTAATACCAATAAGGAATTGTACCAATATACGAGACTATCATTTGGTGTATCATCAGTCCAGGCAGTTTTTCAGTGGATGATGGAGAACATTTTACAAGGTCTATCCCAGGTCGCCATTCAACCAGATGACATGCTAATAACAGGGAAGACCAATAAGGAGTATCTGGGGGAAACCAAAGCACCATCACAACCAGAATTGAAATCATTTTGGACCCAGAGAGACCAGATCACAGTAGAGGACGGCGTATTATTATGGGGAGCAAGGGTGATTGTCCCGAGCAATGGTCACCACCAAATTCTGGCTGAACTCCTACAGGGTCATCGAGGTGTTTCCATAATGAAGATATTGGTAAGATGTTATGTCTGGCGGCCAGTATTGGATGATGCAGACATAGCTGTGTTGATTGGGCAGTGCCCAGATTTCTAACAAGGACAAAAATCGTTACAGCTCCCCCACAGCCAGAAGTTGTGGTACACATCAGTACCAATGACATAACTAGGAACAGGGATGAGGACCTGAAAGTGAATATAGGGAGTTAGGTTGGAAGCTAAAAGGCAGGGCAGGCAGAATAGTAATCTCAGGATTACTGCCAGTGCCACGGCTAGGAATAGAGAGCAAGTGCAGTGAACATGTGGCTACAGAGCTGGTGTAGGAGGCAGGGCTTCAGGTATGTGTATCATTGGGATAACTTCTGGGGAAGGTGGGACCTGTACAAGAAGGATGGGTTGCACCTGAACTGGAGGGGCACCAATATCTTGGGCGGGAGGTTTGCTAGAGCTCTTCGGGAGGGTTTAAACTAGTTTGGCAGGGGTTTGGGAACCAGAACTACGGATCAGAGGATGGGGTTGCTGTTGTACAGGCAGATACAGCTTGCAGAGAGTCTGAGGAAGAATAAACAGTTGATAGGGCAAAGTTGCAGTCAGTGTGATGGGTTGAAGTGTGTCTATTTTAATGCAAGAAGTGTCAGGAATAAGGGTGATGAACTTAGAGCATGGATTATTACTTGGAGCTACAATGTTGTGGCCATTACAGAGACTTGGATATCACGGGGGCAGGAATGGTTGTTGGATGTTCCGGGGTATAGATGTTTCAAAAGAAGAGGCATAGAGATAAAAGAGGTGGGGGGGTGGCATTGCTATTCGGGGATAATAGCATAGATGCAGAAAGGGAGGTCACCGAGGAGGGTTTGCCTACTGAGTCAGTATGGGTGGAAGTCAGAAGCAGGAAAGGAGCAGTCACTTTATTGGGAGTTTCCTGCAGACCACCCCCCCCCCCACACACACACACACACACACACACACACACACACACACACACACACACACACACACACACAAATAGCAGCAGAGACACCAAGGAACAGATTGGGAGGCAGATTTTGGAAAGGTGCAGAAGTAATAGGGTTGTCGTCATGGGTGAATTCAACTTCCCTAATATTGACTGGAACCCCCTGCGTGCAAATAGTTTGGATGGAGCAGATTTTGTCAGGTGTGTCCCAGGAAGGATTTCTGACTCAATATGTAGATAGGCCGACTAGAGAGGAGGCATTATTGGATTTGGTGCTTGGCGACAAACCAGGCCAGGTGTCCGATTTCTCAGTGGGAGAGCATTTTGGTGATCGTGACCACAACTTCCTGACCTTTACTATAGTCATGGAGAGGGATAGGAGCAGACGATATGGGAAAGTATTTAATTGAGGGCAGGGGAATTATAATGCTATTAGGCAGGAACTGTGGAGCACAAATTGGGAACAGATGTTCTCGGGGAAAGGCACAACAGAAATGTGGAGGTTGTTTAGGGAGCAATTGCTGCGAGTGTTGGATAGGTTTGTCCCCCAGAGGCAAGGAAGGGATGGTAAGGTGAAGGAACCTTGGATGACAAGACATGTTGAACACCTTGTCAAGAGGAAGAAGGAAGCTTACTTAAGGTTGAGGAAGCAAGGATCGGACAGGGCTCCAGAGGGTTATAAGGTAGCTAGGAAGGAATGAATAATGAACTTAGGAGAGCTAGAAGGGTGCATGAAAAAGTCTTGGCGTGTAGGATCAAGGAAAACCCCAAGGCATTCTATACTTATGTGAGGAACTTGAGGATGGCCAGAGTGAGGGTAGGACCAATCAGGGATAGTGGAGGGAACTTGTACCTGGAGTTGGAGGAGGTAGGGGAGGTCCTTAATGAATACTTTGCTTCAGTATTCAGTAGTCAGAGGGACCTTGTCATTTGTGAGGACAACGTGGAACAGGCTGATATGCTCGAACAGGTTGATGTTAGGAAGGAGGATGTGCTAGAAATTTTGAAGAACATGAGAATAGATAAGTCTCCGGGCCAGACGGGATATACCCAAGGTTACTACGGGAAGCGAGGGAAGACATTGCTGCACCTTTGGTGATGATCTTTGCGTCCTCACTGTCCACTGGATTAGTACCAGATGATTGAAGGGTGGAAAATGTTATTCCCTTGGTCAAGAAAGGGAATAGGGATAGCCCTGGGAATTACAGACCAGTCAGTCTTACTTCTGTGGAGTGCAAATTATTGGAGAGGATTCTGAGAGATAGTATTTATGATTTTTTTTGGAAAAGCATAGTTTGCTTAGAGATGGTCAGCATGGCTTTGTGAGGGGCAGGTCATGCCTCTCAAGCCTTATTGAATTCTTTGAGGATGTGACAAAACACAGTGATGAAGGTAGAGCAGTGGATGTGGTGTATATGGATTTTAGGAAGGCGTTTGATAAGGTTCCCCATGGTAGGCTCATTCAGAACGTAAGGAGGCATGGGATTCAGGGAAATTTGGCTGTCTAGGTACAGAATTGGCTGTCCAATAGAAGTCAGAGGGTGATAGTAGATGGAAAGTGTTCAGCCTGGAGTTCGGTGACCAGTGGTGTTCCGCAGGGATCTGTTCTGGGGCCTCTGCTCTTTGTGATTTTTATAAATGACTTGGATGAGGAAGTGGAAGGGTGGGTAATTATGTTTGCCGATGACATGAAGCTTGGTGGAATTGTGGATAGGGTTGTTGTAGGTTGCAATGGGATATTGACAGGATGCGGGGCTGGGCAAAGAAGTGGCAGATGGAATTCAACCCAGAAAAGTGTGAAGTGATTCATTTTGGAAGGTCGTATTTGAATGCACAATATAGGGTTAGTGGCAGGATTCTCGGGAGTGTGGAGGAACAGAGGGGTCTTGGGGTCCACGTCTGTAGATCCCTCAAAGTTGCCACCTAAGTTGATAGGGTTGTTAAGAAGGCAAATGGTGTGTTGGCTTTCATTAGCAGGGGGATTGAGTTTAAGAGTTGCGAGATTATGCTGCAGCTCTATAAAACCCTGGTTAGACCACACTCGGAATATTGTGTTCAGTTCTGGTCACCTCATTATAGGAAGGATGTGGAAGCTTTAGAGAGGGTGCAGAGGAGATTTACCAGGATGCTGCCTGGACTGGAGGGCAGGTCTTATGAGGAAAGGTTGAGGGAGCTAGGGCTTTTCTCATTGGAGCGAAGAAAGATGAGAGGTGACTTGATAGAGGTTTACAAGATGATGAGAGGCATAGATAGAGTGGATAGCCAGAGACTTTTTTTTTAGGGCGGAAGTGGCTATCATGAGGGCGCATAATTTTAGGTTATTGGAGGAAGGTATAGCAGAGATGTCAGAGGTAGGTTCTTCGCACAGAGAGTGGTGGGTGTGTGGAATGCACTGCCAGCGGTGGTAGTGGAGTCAGATACATTAGAGACATTTAAGGATAGGCACATGGTTGATAGTAAAATGAAGGGTATACAGGTTAGTTTGATCTTGGATTAGGATAATAGGTTGGCACAACATCGTGGGCCAAAGGGCCTGTACTGTTCTATGTTCATTCATGGGAAAGGCCAGGTAAACCCTGGACTCAGTTACATGTTGACTATGCAGATACTTTTATGGACTCAATGTTCTTAGTCATTGTGGACGCCCACTCAGAGTGGTTGGACATGCATAGACTTCATTTGTCAATCACAGGGATAACAATAGAAAAAGTGTGTGCATCGTTTGCAATACATGGGCTCCTGGAAGTGTTGGTCACAGAAAACAGGCCATCATTTACCAGTGGGGAATTTGAGTATTTCCTAAAGTCGAATGGTATTTGACATATAAGGACAGCTCCATTCCGTCCAACATCCAATGGTCTGGCAGAAAGACCAGTCCAAATTTTGAAGGCAGGCTTGAAGAAACAGTCTACAGCTTCACCAGATATCAAACTGTCCTGGTCCATATTTGAATATAGAACCGCCCCTCATGCAACTACAGGAATAGCTTCAGCAGAGTTGCTAATGGGGAGAAGACTCTGCACCATGTTAAATCTGATCTTCCAGGACCTGGAGGTGGGGAGGGTGAAACAGCATCAGGAGTGCCAATGCTGGACTCAAGACTCCGCTAAACAAGAGACACAGTTTACTTCAGGGGATGAAGTTTGATGTAGGAACCACAGGAATGGCCCTGCATGGGTAAGAGGCATGGTTGACATCAGGTCAGGTCCAGTGACGCATAAAGTTCAGGTTGGTGCAACGGTCCTGAACAAGTATGTGGATCATATAAAAACTGCAAACTCGCAAATGGCACAGGAGAAAAACGTGCTGGGTTCCTCAACTGCCCTTCCAACTGTTCTGGAACCTATGGGTTCTCCCACTCTGTCAAGCATTGAAAATACCTCGGAATTTGAGATGGACACCGGCGGATGTCACTGCCTCGACACCTTTGTCGCTTGAAGAGGAGAATGAATTTCTTCTGAGATGCTCCATGCGCAAGAGGCAAGCTACTTTGCATTACACGCCGCCTGTATCACAGGCAGAGTTGGAGGAACCTGACCCGGTGCGAAAATGCCCCAGGAGGTGCTACAAAAAAAAAACTGGCCTATGTCTTCAGACTCAGAGGGGTAGTGATGTAGTGATTGTAATGAGGTCATCCAGGGTGGACCTCAGATTATGAGTTCCCTCATTGTGGCTGTTAATCTGGTCCAATCAGGGAGCTCTGGCTGACAGATAAGAACAGGAGTGTCACACATCCTGTTCAGTATGAGAACTGGCTCTGACGAAGCTGGATCAATATCAAGGACTCTCCACATGTAAATAGTGACTTGGTGACGGGATACTGGCCACTGTGGAGTTATTTTAGACCCATTGTGTCTGCACTGACTCTGAGTATTTTACCTTAGTGCCAGTCTCTTGTCTTTCCTGTATAGCACTGCACATTGTTTCTGTTTAAATAATCATCATCTTGAATACCTCAATTGAACTTGCCTTCACACTTCCAGGCAGTGCATTCCAGGCCCTAACAACCTGCTGTGTGAAAATAGGTTTGGAAATAGTTAAATTTAAAATACAGTCTCATACAGTTTTAAATTGGAGGCCTGTGGACAAATTGCCTCTGGGACCTGGCCAAATGTATTCATCCGGAAACAGGGGCATTGTTCTGGGTACTGAATAAGTTGTATTTGATCGAACACTATCTGGAACTTGGAAACCAGACAACACAGCCCTCTCTTGCTCATGACCATTCAACGTAACAATTTGCAAAATTGTGCCGTTTTAATCAGGAATGATTAACAAGTCTGAGTTCATTGCGGTTTGGACTTATTCAGTACAAGGGAATTCTGAATAGACTTCAGTTTTGGCAGCGAATCTGAACTTCGTGGATTGAACTGATATTTGTCAAGGCCATGTTCACTTTCTCATTTGGAAGGTCTACAGAGACCAACTATAAGCTTTGTTGAGAAATCTTGCTGGTATTGGATGCTTTGAGCGATCTTAACCCTTTTATGACCTGTTTCCAGTTTTATTTTCTTTTCTAGATTGTACTTATTCAGTAAATTGTTGAAACAGTTTGGATAACTGAAGCCATGGCTTTTAGCCCTTTTATGAGCTAAGTGCTCTTGCCACTGATCACCTTGCCTCCCCTCCCCCTCTTGCCCTGTTCCTCCCCGCCACGTTCCTCCCCTCCCATGGCACTGCCTAAGGTTAAACTGAACTGTTCGTACACACTCCACATCCAATTTGACTGAGAGGTGAACTCCAGACTCCATTGGCAGTATTTAATTCGGGCAACAGAGATCTCGCCTGCTGGCTGAAAAGCCAGTAAAAGCTCCATTATCTCCTTTGCTCAAGGCATGCTGCACTGAGTTTCGTTCTAGCCAGTTGCACCCCCTTCCCGGGATCAAGGACCCTACAGAATGCAGAAATATTTTGGGGTTTGTTGAATGATGCGTCCACCTCCCCTGCTGGTTGAATATCCACTTAGGGGCCTCAACTGGCAGTAGGGTGAGAGGGCTGGTTATGAGCTGTACTTAATTGGGGGAGAGGCAAGAAGGTGGTCAGCATCATCCCATCTGATTAAGTATTCCCTGGTATCCAAATGTTTCTTGGGAGGCCATGAAATTGCATCTCATGTTCATTTCATTACAGTGATTGATTGCTTGCTTCCACCTCAGTAGCATTTCCCATCTCTGTTCCTGCCCCAGCTCAATTCCGCCAAAATCCTCATACAGACATTTCTCTCCAGACTCCTGTCTAGACAACAATTCTGTACAAATTATATCTCATCTATTCAGTATTAAGTATGGCTCACTCCATACTTGCTGACTTACGATCTTTCCAGATCTCCCAACAACTTAATTTTAAAATTGACATCTGTAAGTTGAAAACCCTTCATGGCCTTAGCCCTCCTTCTCTCAGTAACCTCATCCAGCTTTATAGCCTTTCAAAGAAAATCTGTATTCATCCAGGTATATCTTTACGTAGCTCACATTCCAAACACCCCATTGTGTCTTCACCTAGCTTTACCGTAAACTTTGGCATTCATTCATAAATTTCTTCATCTTATCTTCACCTGAGTCTGTCATTTCAAAACTCCTTAAAACCCAGTTATTTAATCAGGCTTTTAATCACCTTCTAATACTAATCTTTAGCTGGCTGTCATTTATTGTCTGTTAATACTTTTATATGGGATGCTTTGCAGCACTCGATGCTACGTAAATATATTTTTGAGGAAGTCGGATGTAGCAGGGTTCAGTCATGTAGTTTGTAAAAGGGTTAGCTCTGGTGTGCTCAGGGAAACTACTTCAACTATTTTTGGTCCATAAGCTGCACTGTAAATGCACTTAACTCCTGCATCCAGTCCTTATCACTTCTTTTTATGTTTCAGAATTCTTGAGCCCTGGGAAACCTGGAGTATTAAAAGTAAAATTTCCCTACACTTTTATCTTTATAACAGTGGGAAGGAAGTGAGATCAACAGGAGAATATTTCTTTAAGACAAATATGGCAATACTGTACTTGGAATGTGTGTTTTTCCACCTGAAATTATGAAATTGGCCCAAGACAACAGGTTCCTGAGTACAGAATAGTTCCTGAGTTGCATTGGATCTGTTTATTATTGTTTGCAAACTAGGGAAAGTACAATTCCGATCATTCACTGATTTCCATGTTCATAGGACCCGATTACCAAGGAGGTGATAACATGACACTGAAACATTCTGGAGCTGAAGAGGAGATGTACAAGAGGTAAGACATGCTTGCTCAAGCAATCTGTTTTGAAATATTCCCCTGCGAAAACTTGACCAATATAACTTTCATATCAGAGAAGTACTATCCTGTTGTGTTTTCTGTGGACAGTATGGTAGATTTTCTACTAAAAAATCTGCAGTTTGATTTCCAAAATTTACACCCATAGCTGTCCTCTTCAGCCATTTGACCCTTAGTCAATACTTAACAAAAGATATTATCTATTATTTATTTAATGATTGTTTGTGGCAACTTGGTGTGCACAAATGGCTTCCTATTTATGGCATCAGAAAAATGACAGCACATCAAAAGGAGAAAATAATTATTTGATTGTGAGGTGATTTGCAACAATTGGGGCATTAGAAATATAATGTTCAGGTTCTTTGTGTGATCTCTGCATAATTTTTGTAAAGAAAAATTAAAGAAACATATTAATGTATCAGATAATAATACTTTGATTCACTTAAGTACAGAGTACTGGGCTAATGGTAAGATTCTTGGTAGTGTGGATGAGCAGAAAGATCTCGGTGTCCATGTGCATAGATCACTGAAAGTTGCCACCCAGGTTGATAGCGTC
>NC_063347.1:4778856-4822499 GCF_021869965.1 Rhincodon typus
CCTAGACCCTTTTCTGATGAAGGGTCTAGGCCCGAAACGTCAGCCTTTCTGCTCCTATGATGCTGCTTGGCCTGCTGTGTTCATCCAGCCCTGCACCTTGTTGTCTCGGATTCTCCAGCATCTGCAGTTCCTACTATCTCTGGAATAAACCCTATTTGCTGTTCAGAGATTGAGCATATGTCCTGTCTATAACATTGTATGGACATCCTTCACCAAACAGCGTTGTTAGCTTAAACTAATAACAGCTAGAAGAATTGGTGGTGTGAATCTACTGAAGGGATCCCAGATGGTTTCAGTGGGATCCAACATCAAATAAATTAGTTTAAAGATTAACAATATTTTTATTTGGCTTAATTTTGTGTATACTTGAAAGTGCTGGAGAAACAGAGTTATACTATACTACAGGTTTATAGGCATTAAGAACAAAAATTCAGTAAACTGTCAGCAGACCAAGCTAAGCACTAGTGTTAATGTTTTGGGTCAATGACGTTTAATCAGAAATATTAAATTTTTAGCCCTTCGCAAATACTGCCTCACCTGCTGAATGTTGCCAGCGCCTTCCATTTTTTTTCGGATTTCCAGCATGCAGTGCATTTGCTTTTTATTTTTATGAAATAGAAGTAACTATCTTTTGGTAAGTAGGCTTATTAATGTTATGAATTGCAGCATTGACCTCCCAAACAGGCTTACTTTGAACTGATTGAGCGTTTTTGGTTTTCATTGTCTCTCCTAAAGACATGACTAATGAGGAAAATCAGGCAGATACACTATGGAAATAATAGGACAGAGAACTTGGTTAATAATATTGGAAATACCTTTCCAGTTATTAACAAGAGCACCTTGCATTAAAATTGAGCCTGTGATGTAGAAGAACTTCACAAGTTCTAATACTGGAGAATGATCAGGGAAAATTTGACGTTGGGAGATACCAGGACAGGTAACCGAAAGCTTAGCTTTTTTTGTCTTTGCTACAGCCCCTGTTCACTTTGGCAACGTTCCTGTACTTGTCATGGATCTTGATCAAATCCCCAAGCTTTTTCCTGCTCAGGCAGTTGTGAACTATGTTATATAAGATAGGTAATACCTGAAAGACAAGAGAAATGGAAAGATTTTGTGGATGGAATTCCAGAGCTTAAGACCTAGACAGCTGAAGGCATGGCCACCAGTGGTAGATCAGTGAAAATCCTGGAGTTGGAGTACATTTAGTTTGAATTAACATTTAATGCTTGTATTCACTTTAACACCTGTCCAGACAAAATGCTGTATTATGAATAAATTGCCACTTTCTATCTATGGTATCTTTGTGAAGTAACAGCTATCTTTTATGTATGAGCTTGATTTCCGAGTGTCAGCAGGTTATTTGACTGGGTTTGCCAACTTAACAGACTAAAAGCAAACTTAGAATTCTTCTGGCCTACAGGACTGATGCTGTGTAGTGTAGTCATGAACTGAACCATTGAGAGAGTTACTGATAAACTAGATGTTTAATCAATTCCAAATTGAGCTACCTGATTGAACTCCACATTGGAAGCAATGGATAAAAGAAAGATTCATCCAAAAGAAAGGAAAGATCCTGCTGATAAGGGTGGTGCAGTTGTGTCTGGGATGCCGACTTCTACCTTTGCAGAGTCTGAACACCAACTCTTAAACACTTACTCCTATCTTCCTCTGGACCATGATCCCAATGCCAAACATTAAGAAATTGCTTCTGGGACTGAAATTGGCCTTGTGTCCTCGAGCGATCTACCCACTATAGTCCCTCATAGTCACCCTAGCCCTGCACAGCTTGCTTCTACAGCAATTCTGAGAAAAAGTCTTATTGGACTCTGTTATTAACTCTTTCTCTATCTACAGATTCTGCCATACCTGCTCTGTTTCTCCAGCACTTTCAGTTTTAAGTCAGTAGTATCTGTTGTTAGCTTGCCTAATTCAAGTATCCTCTGCTTTCTGGTTGCACTGTAAGATGATGGTAAACAATATTTTTGGCTTTAAGAACTGGGAGGGAGAAGGGATTTGAAGCAAACAAAGCCAATGGGGAAATGCAGTTCACTATTTTGAACTCCCTCTCATTGCTGCAGGTATGAAAAAGAGGCACTGGTAAAAGAAGAGATGCCCAAGCTTGCTCCACAAGAACAAGTGGTTGCCATTGCTGACCTCAAAGAGCAAGTAATCTCAACTGAGGAGCAGAAGAACATTAAACAGCTTGTAAGTCAACTATGAGGGAAATTTACAAATCAAAGGACATGGTTAATAGTATCAGTCATGCTTTTCGAGTTTTTCAGTGCTAGTTTTCTCTTTTACACGTCCTAAGACTGTACAGTGGTGCTCAGACATGACACCTTAGCAAAGAGTGCTGAAGCATTTGTCAGATATCTTACCACTGGCTGCACAATTTGGAAATTCAGTCATCCTGTGCTGCTCTGTACACCTCTCAGTTGACAGGTTATTGATGAAATGTTGATGAGAGGTGAGTACCAGCACCCAAGGACTCACTGGCTTGTGCACTGTTTTATTAGAAAAATGATGGACTGTCTGTTTCCCAGCCTGGACTAAGTTACTTTAATCTGTCAAGGGTAGCAAATGGGGCATTGTGAATGGCCTCAATATACAAGGCGTTATGAAATTAACTGGATCATTACTCTCATTGATGTCCATTGACCTGGGCTGGAAAGTCTGTCTATGGATGTCAGGTAAAAGGAGGCATGCTTGCAATCATCTTTTATTTGGTTTAATACCGTTCCTACAGTCATAATATTGGCTTACACATGAACAGTGCCTGCTTGAGTGAGGAATGACGGGGCTACTATATTTGTACCTCAGTGAGAGTCTGTACTTTCTTGTTCCCTTCATCAAAAATCTGTGTGTTAGTTAGGGTCTGTAGGAACTGTTGTATTGGTCAAATGGTGGTGCAATGTTTTCAATTTCTAGATGGCTTGAAAACTGCAGTTATTGGAAACCTGATACTGATGCCCCAGGTAATCAGAGCCAATTAAGATTTCAACAATGAGTTTCTTCTCAACTCTTAACAGCATTGTTCTGTTTTAGGTCACATTGTTGTGCCTTGGTTGCTTATAATTGGAACTCTTACCCAGTTATTCCTCCGCTTAACGTTGTCTGTTGGTTCCTTGTTGAATTCAGCAAAGATGGAAGCAAAACTTAAATGTTTGTCCGTACTGATAAGTATGGAAATTCAGTATTCTTGCCTTTGCGATTATATTTGTGTTACAAAACAAAATGCCTTGTTTGTGAAATTCTGTACACAGACAATTATGTATTTAATGTTTTTGATCACACTATTCCCTTGTGACTCAACCCTTATTGAAGTCAAAATCACAAAGGACATCAGAGCTTCAATACAAGTCATGGTAAGTTGATCACAAAGACTGGCTGGTCTGCAGGTGGTTAAAAAATTAATATAAAATAAACCTTGCGTTGTCTAGATATTTCCGAGTTAACCTGTCCTATGGTGATATTTCACGCCTCTGGAGCAGGCAGGACTTGAATTCATGTCTCTTGGCTTAGAGCTAGGGACATTGCCTGTCCACCACAAGAGCCCTATTATCTTGCATTTTCTATGCTTTACAATCCTTGCATTCTGCACATATGTACTGAATTTTACATACATGTTTGCCCATAATACTGATGTGCTGTGACATGATATACTGATGATCTTCCAATATCACGTTTGTGATGATACTATGGCTTTAAGTTGTGTATTTTGTTCTGGTTTTTTTTTGAAGAGAGGTTTTGAGACAAAGGTGCCGAGTTTCTTCCAATCCAATAAAGTAAACAGCTTGTGAGGCCCAAGGATTTTTTATGTTAGAACAATAGAAGCAGCACAAATGGGTGGAGTAAGGCTCCCACAGAACTAGGGTTTTAGTTTAACTCTCAGTTGTTGGCGTTTGGAGTTGACATTGTAAGCTGTTTTGTCTCTCTCAGCCATAGCAAAAAGCTGGAGTTTTCTCTCTCTGCCAGAATTTTCTCTTGGTGCACTTTTCTCGTGGACTGGAGAAACTTCGCATGTGAGACGATCTATTTTAGTGAATTTGCCTTTGCCAAGCCTGTGTTTATGGGATGTTACTATGTTGTAACATTTACTGTTTAGTAGTTAAATAGTCTATGATTCTGTTAAGTTTTCCAGTAGAGTTAAAGTTGTACTGATTCTTCTTTCTTTTATTTGAATTTTAACTGAGTTTAAGAATAAAGTGTGTTTTGCTTAAAGCCGAGTAGCGTGACCAATCAAATTATATCTGGAACACGGCACTTTACATTTGCCTTCAAATATATCAATGAGTCAGCTTAGACCATAACTTCTATCTTATTTAAAGGGGGTTTGGTCTTGCCCATAACACATTGTGATGAGACATGGGTCACATAGTACTGAAGAATTGAATGAACTTTTATTACAGCACCTGATATTAACATGTGTACATTACAGTCGCAGATACTGGTGTGTCTGGGTCAAGCAAAGCAATGCAAATGTACTATGGCAGGCTTCCCTGAGTGTGTCAAGAGAATAGCGTTCAGTTGTTCATTCAGAAAAAGGCTTCTTTTATGGCACCTTCCAAACCCATTGCCACGAACATCAGGAAAGGCAGTTTTCAACTGATGTATACCGTGTACATAAGGAGCAAGAGGGTAGCTAGGGAAAAAGTAGCTCCACTCAAGGACAAAGGAGAGAATTTATATGTGGAGCTGGAGGATGTAGGTGAGATCCTTAATGAATACTTTGCATTGGTAGTCACAAAGGAGAAGAACATGGTGGATGGTGAATACAGAGAAAGGTGTGTTGATACTCCAGGCCATGTTGATGGCAAAAAGGAGGTGGTATTGGGTGTTTTGAAAAACATTAAGGCAGACAGGTCCCAGGACCTGATGGAATCTATCCCAGAGTACCGAGGAAGGTGAGGGAGGAAATTGCTGGAGCCTTGTACGAAATCTTTGTATCCTCTTTAGTCATAGGAGAGGTCCCAGAGGACTGGAATAGCCAATATTGTTCCTTTAAGAAGGGCCGCAGGGATAATTACAGGCCAATAAGCCTGTAATTATGTCATTGGTAGGGAAATTATTGGAGAAGATTCTTGGGGACAGAATTTTCACACCTTTGGAAAAATATAGACTTATTAGTGATAGATAGCATGGCTTTGAGTGGGGGAGATCGAATCTCTCAAACTTAATTGAGTTTTTCAAGGAAGTGACAAAAATGATTAATGAGGGTATGGTGGTTGATGTTGGCTACAGAGACTTTAGCAATGCCTTTGACAAGGTTTCTCATGGCAAGTTGTTACAGAAAGTGAAGTCACATGGGATCTGCAGTGAGCTGGTACGATGGATTCAGAACTGGCTTGGTGACAAAAGACAGAGCAGCGATCGAAGGGTGCTATTTCTGGCTGGAGATCTATTACCGATGGTGTTCCTATATATATATATATATAAATCATTTTGAGGAAAATGTAAGTTTGCAGACGACACCAAGATTGTGGGAGTTGGGGATAGTGAGGAGGGTTGCCAGAGGATACAGCGGGATATAGATACACTGGAAATTTGGGTGGAAAAATGGCACGTAGATTTAATCCGGACAAATTTGTATCATTTATTGTCACACGTATTCAATATAAAATGCAGTGAAAAATGTGTACCGTTGCCATGCATAGGCACAATTCACATTAACTTAGAATAAAATAAAAAATAAAGAAAGCTAACTTAAAGAGAGCCCAACTTTTCCGTCTCCGCTGCTGCAGTCCCGCTCTGGGCTTTCCAGCTCATGCCATGCTGCTGCCAGAGTCCCACTCCAGGCTTCCTAGCCCATGCCATGTCACTGCCAGGGGCCCATTCCACGAGGAAATGAGAGGCCTGCTCCAGGCTTCACATGCCGGCCAACTCTGTAGCCATGCTGCTACCACTCTAGGACCCACTGAAGCTGCCTTCCAACTGAAGAGCTCTCTTCATCAGGTTAGTTTTGAGAAAGAAGAAGGGGGAGAAGGGAAAAGAAAAGCTAAAAGCGGACAAAGAGGACAAGCCCAGGCACAGGACCCTGGACAAATGCAATGTTTGGAAGGTCTAATGCAGGAGGGAAGTATACAGAAAATGGCAGAAACCTTAGAAGTATTAACTTACAGAGAGATCTAGGTGTACTGGTCCACAGTTCCCTGAAAGTGGCAACACAAGTGGTTAAGGTGGTCAAGAAGACGTATAACATTCTTGCCTTCATCTTTTGGGGCATAGAGTATAAAATTGTCAAGTCATGTTGCAGCTGTGTAGAACTTTAGTTAGGCCGCATTTGGAATATTGCATACAGTTCTGATCGCTGCACCGACAGAAGGATGTGGCAGCTTTGGAGAGGGTACAGAAAAGGTTTACCAGGATGTTGCCTGGTTTGAAGGGTATTAGTGATGAGGAGAGATTGGACAAACTTGGTTTGTTTTCACTTGAATGGCAGGGATTGAGAAAAGTTTACCTGATAGAAGTTTACAACATTATGAGAAATATGCATAGAAAGGATAGTCCGAGTCTTTTTTCCAGGTAGAAATGTTAATTACTAGGAGATGTGGATTTAAGCTAAAAGGGGGAAAGTTTAAAGAAGATGTGAGGGGCGAGTTTTTACACAAGGTGGTAATTAAGTGCCTGGAATGTGCTGCCGGAGGAAGTGGTCAAAGCAGGTACAATAACAATGTTTAAGAGGCGTCTTGACAGATATATGAATAGGCAGGGAATAGAGGGATACAGACCTCATAGAGGCAAAAGGTTTTTAGTTTAGTAAGGTGTCATGTATTGGTACAGTCTGGGTGGGCCAAAAGGCCTGTTCCTACACTGTGCTGTACTGTTCTTTGAAATTCTCAGGAGTAGTGGTTTCCGATATAAGGCATGTGTTCAGATTTGTTGTCCACACATGTGCAGAACCAGATATTTGTTATGGGAAGAGATTGTACATTCGTAGTAAAGCATTTGAAATAGTTGTTGAACTGGCCTGCCAGTCCGCCTGGACACATGTTCACACTTGAATGGAATTTAAAATGAATATTTTTGGAATTTTTTTTCCCTTGTACTACTTAGCTAGGTCTCCGATTCTAGGTGCAAATGGATAAATTTCGTGGCAAAAGAGGGATTCCTCTGCTAATTCAGTCGATGAAATATCTGAACCTAAAGGAAAAAAGAGCACGAGCTGTTCAGAGAAAGTACAATGAGAGCCATCTGTCCTTTGGATTTTCATGGACAGGAAGTACTACTTGCTGCTTATCTCACCTGCAGAAAGAAGTAGGCAAACACTGTGATGGTACCATATAAGATGCCATTTACAGTTGAAACATCATCTCTTCCAAACCAGCATATTCAGCACTTCAAAAGATTGAGAAAACAAAATATCAAGCAGAATCAACATCTGATGGAATATGTAAGGATATCAGATTGCGCTGCAGAGGCTAAGTACCTCGACAAAATTCCACTCTCTGATAATACAGTTAAATGGCGAATTGATGACATGTCTGTTGATATTGAGGGAGGTGCTGCAATAGAAGTTAGCCACAAGTGGGAAGTTTGCTTTGCAGAAGCTTTGTTGAAGCTACCAAACAGGACTGCTTGCATATCAAACAGCACAGGTAGCAAGTTGGAGGCAGAACTAAGCAATGCCACAACCAACAGGTCAGATCTAAGCCCTCTAGTCCAGCCACATCCAGTCATGAATGGTGGTGAGCAATTAAACTACTCACTGGAGGAGGAGGCTCCACAGATATCCCTATCCTCAGTAATGAGGGAACCCGACAAAACAGTGCAAAAGATAAGACTGAAGCCTTCACAGGAATCTTCTGCCAGACGTGCCCAGTGGATGATCTGTCCCCACCTTCACAGATGCCTGTCTTCAGCCAATTCAACTCACTCCACATGATATCAAGAGATGGTGGAGGCACTGGATGTTGCAAAAGCAATGGACCCTGACAACATTCCAGCAATAGTATTGAAGACTTGTGTCCTGGAACTTGCCGCTTCCCTAGTTGAGCTCTTCCCTTATTGTTACAACACCTGACATTTACCCGACAGCATGGAATACTGCCTAGATATGTCCTGTACACAAAATATGACAAATCCACCCGGTCTATCACAGCCCTTTCATTCTACTCTCGATCATCAGTAAAGTGATGGAAGGTGTCATCAACAGTGCTATTAAGCAGCACGTGCAGAGCAATAACCTGCTCAGTGACGCCCAGTTTGGGTTCCGCCAGGGCCACTCAACTCCTGACCTCATTACAGCCTTGGTTCAAACATGGACAAAAGAGCTGGATCCCAGATGTGAGGTGAGAGTGACAGCCCTTGACATCAAGGCTGCATTTGACTGAGTGAGACATCAAGGAGCCCTAGCGAACTGGTATCAATGGGAATCAAACTGTCTGCTGGTTGGAGTCACATCTGACCCAAAGAAAAAGATGGTCGTGGCTGTTGGAGGTCAGTCATCTCACTCAGTAATTTCTCTGCAGGGGTTCCTCAGGGTAGCACCTAAGCCCAACCATCTTTAGCTGCTTCATCAATGATTTTCCCTCCAGAAGTGGGGATGACTGCTCAGATACTGAAGCAGTCCATGTTCAAATGCAATAAGATCTGGCAAATATCCAGGCTTGGGCCTTTCTTGTGTCCCATACACACCAGCAGCTTGCTCTCTGACTGTCCACGATGAAGCAGGTCTGTTGATCAGACTTGAAGTCTTGCACACTGACTCGCTCTATTGTCTGCCAGACTTCTTGCCATCCCTATTCGTGTGGTGCTCCCAGATTCTGCCGCTTAACATTGTAGAATGAAAGCAGGCAGTGTGCTGCTGCTGTGAATTGGGTCATGATCCGACCTTGATCCCAACTCCCAGAAATGTTCAAATTTGAAAAGATTCAACTCACCTAGTGCAATAGGCGGAGGGATAAGAAATATTGTAGTAAGTTGTTTCTCATAAAAAATTATCAGGGTCTCACAAGAATGTAGCAATACCCTAAGAGAGTTCCCAGATTTTTTTTTAATTGTTCTCCTGTCTGTCACTGTTTCCTGATTCACCTCATCTTCTCTCTCTTACTTTTTCAACTTTGAAGTTTTGCATGATGGACTTGTGAGCTAAGCTGATATCCTGATCCATTTAGTGACCTTGAAGTGTTGCTCTGCCTTCCCATAGTTGTATAGATTATGGCATGAAATGGAAAATGGGGAATGGAAATATAAGAAGGGTGGGTTAGAAGTCATATCAAAGGAATACTGATAACTATTGTACCAGCAATCAGAATTGAGCTTTATATGTGTGGCACCTTGGTTAATTGGAACTACTCTCCTCTCGGATTAGATTTGTGTGCAACTCCAGGATTTAATTGCTTAATCTAGACAGACATTGCACTGAATGAGTGCTGCACTTTCTGAGATGCCATCGATTGGATGAGTTGTTAAATCGAGTTCCTGACTGCCTGTTCTAGTCATTCAGATAGTTCTGAATGATCCCTTGGCACAAATAACAGACCGTTCTTTTGATCTTCTCTCTTTTCCAACCAATAAAGTTAAAATAAATTGATAGCTTGATGATTCATCTTGTGTGTGGAAGGTAAGATTGCAAATGGATGCGTTGTTTCCTTACATAATGCGAAAATTGTATTCTAAAAATTTAATCCATCCTGTGTTAAAGGATGTGATGAGGAGCCGTATAAATGCGATTTTTTAAAATGTACATTGTGTCGAACACAGTCTGCTCAATAACTGCCTCCTGTGCTGTAAGGTTTTCTGGTTGAAACTCTTGTCTTCTGATGGAATTTCAGAAATTATTTCATGCAGTTGAAATTTTTATAACGTGATCTACCTATTTTAACTGTCAAAAGGCATCTAGCAGAATACATCTTTATTCTAATCTTGCAGTCTGGCAATGTAATGAAGTGCTGGTAGTTACAGGTTAGCAATAAAGGTGAGAGAGATTTGAGTTGGTAAATGATTTCAGCTCAAAATGTTGACTTTGCTGCACCTCGGATGCTGTCTGACCTGCTGTGCTTTTCCAGCTCCACATTTGTTGACTCTAGCTTCCAGCATCTGCAGTCCTTACTGTTTTTGAGGATTTTATTTATGTTGTTATTTATGTATGCCATTCATGGTCTCATGATATCAAAATGTTCTTTTGCATGCAATGAAGTACTTTCAATGTGGAATTGCTGCTGTAATGTCGGAAACATAGCAGCCAATTTACATGCAGCAACTCTCACAAACAGCAATGTGATGACCCAATCATCTGTTTTGCCTGAAGGGGTGTCTTTTTTGTTCCTTACAGTATACTGATACCAAATACGTTTGAGAAAATTGAGCAGCTGGTAACCCTGCTATATGTATGGAAAGCCTGTGAACTTTATTTTGAGACTCTAACCTTGCTTGCATATGTTGTCAATTGACCTTTTTTCTCCTTTTTGTGAGATCCTTTGCAGTTGTGTGAGTTATTGTTCATTGAACAGTAATGTGGTTCACAGGTAGACTGATGCTTATATTTTTAATAATCAGGGCTGGACTTCAGAGTATAATTTTTGAAGCAAAAGCAATCTAAATTTAATGTGATTAAAACTGAAGTATTACAAGATAAAGCTTTGTAAAATGTGTTCCCTTAACTCAGCCATACAAGTTGTAACTATGTTCCTTCTTCATATTTTTTGATTTGATTTGATTTATCATTATCACATGTACTTAGGTACAGTGAAGAGTATTGTTTTGCCTGCAGTACAGCAGATCATACCATATAAAGTGCATTAGGGTAATAGAACAGAGCGAGGAACACAGTGATATGGCTGCACAGAAGGTGCATACAGTGCAAGATCGCATTTAAATTTAAAATTTGAGAAGTCCATTCAGAAGTTTAGTAACATCAGAGAAGAAGCTGCTCTTGAATCTGTTGGTACGAGTGTTTAAGCTTTTCTATCTTCTGCCTGATGGAAGAGGTTATAACCAGGATGGGAGGGGTCTTTGCTTATGTTGGCTGCCTTCCCAAGGCAGCAAAAAGTGTAGATCATAGATTATAGAAACCCTACAGTGTGGAAACAGGCCCTTCAGCCCAACAAGTCCACACCGACCCTTGGAGCATCCTACCCAGACCCATTCCCCTATAATCCACCTAATCTACACATCCCTGAACACTACAGGTAATTTAGCATGACCAATCCACCTAGCCTGCACATCTTTGGACTGTGGGAGGAAACTGGAGCACCTGGAGGAAACACACGCAGACATGGGCAGAGCGTGCAAACTCTACACAGACAGTTGCCCAAGGGTGGAATCAAACCTGGGTTCCTGGCCCTGTGATGCAGCAGTGCTAACCACTGAGCCATCGGGGCTAGAAGGTTGGCTTGCGTGTTGGACTGGGCTGTGTTAACAACTCTGTGAAGTTTCTTATGGTCTTGAGAGAGCAGTTGCCATACCAAGCCCTGATGCATCTGGATAGAATGCTTTCTATGATGCATCTATAAAAATTGATGAGTCTCGTTGATTGGGGCAGTCACCTACAAACTGAAAGCTATAGCTTGTTGTTTGCTGTTTGGCTTCATTAGTCCTCTTCTCACTCTGTTTATTTCACAGTGTAGCAACAATGAATAGTTGAACCTAACTATACATTGCTGTTGGGTTTTTTTCAAGGTCCGTTGGAGGGGAAGCCATTACTTAGGAAAGGTTAAGTCAATATATGATTGTCTTTGGTCAGCAGATAAATGTGTTTTTTTTTATATATTAACTATTTAATTAAATATTGCTCATTGCATGCAATTTATAGCCTGATTATTTTGAAAATTGTACATGTGGACTACGCTCTGTTGTTTTTATCTGGATTTCACACTACAAAGGTTTTGCTGGTCAGACTCTGCATTTAAGTGTTTTTTCCATTCGTCACCCTTCGGTAAAGTTGATGTTGATTATGTTACAGTGGCTGCCGACCATCCCTTGCCTTAATTTGTTCTTCTCGTGTTTGCAACCTGTTTGCCTATGGAAGCTGGCACGGCCAAGCTAGGTTTCTTCATATGAAATCCACATACCAAAACTATGCAGCAGGACTTGCCCCTGGATAGTAATCAAAAGCAGGGAGCCTAGCTGATGATGTCTCATCTGAAATCAGTTAACTGAAAGAAAACTGTCTTCATGGGATTTTCATGATGTGGAGGTGCTGGTGTTGGACTGGGGTGGACAAGGTCAAAAGTCGCACGACATCAGGTTATAGCCCAATAGGTTTATTTGAAATCACAAACTTTCGAGGCACTTCTCAGGTGAAGAGGATAGAGAACCCAGGCACAAACTTTATAATCAGAGAGATCAAAAGATCATACATATTGTGTGAGTGGAGTGTTGACGGGTTGAATAATAGATCTCTGCAGGTGATTATTCACAGCATCTGACACTCTTTAAGTGTTACCAGCTGAATAACAAGCGAAGGGATGACCTATGATCGGTATAATTGAGGCAGAGAGATAATTACAAAAAATTAAAAATAAAGTGGTGCTGGAAACCAACTAAATGATTGGAATAACATGATAGGTATAAGAATCACATGCGGAGGGTCAAACCAAAGTAACAAGTAATCCAAAACTGTACAAACTAATTAAAGTAGACAGATCATAACAAGTTATCAAGGTGATGGTGTCAAAACAGGACAGTAAGGAAGATTTTACAGAACACTGCAGCATATATGGTAGAAAGCATTAGTCGAGTCACATGAATATCTGCCGTGTACGTGGTGGCGGTGTTCCCGCGTGAGATGGTGGTATCCATGTTGATGATCTGGCATGTCTTGCAGAGGTTGCCATAACAGATGAGCTGTTTGAAGGTTCCTTCCAAATCTGTGCTGTGTTCAAGCTGTGCTGTGACAAGAGACCAAAGACAAATTAAACAATTGATAGAATCTAACCTGAAGGGAGAATGTCCAGCTTCTTGGTATTAATATGATGAAGGGAATCTTGCTGCCTTGAATTCTGCCCAGTTACAAAAATATGTTTATGCTGTTACTGAAGGCACCTCTTTAATGTTATCAGTTGCTGATTTGTCACCATTTGTCCTCTGTTTCCTTGTCGAGTTCATCTAAGCCGTATTGATATCACTGTACATAGTGGAGTTTAATCAACAGCTTAATTCAAATGGGTTATCTGCATAAGCCAGTTGGGCTTGGTGTATATCCATCTTTGGTGTTCTGCCTGTGTTGCCCCAGTACTCAGGTGAACTTGCAAGCTCCAGTAATTCCAAGCCCAATTGATTCACATACCTGCAGTTAAAACCGTAAGGACAAGGAGGATTAATTGATCTGTGCTGCGAGAATCCCTTGCTTTCATGAACTAAACAAATAGGTTATGTCATTTAAACCAGTGCACTTTTTAATATTGTGCAATACTATGCTTCTTTTGATGCCTCAATTTGGATTATTTATAGCATTGCTACCAGTATCATAATCTATTTGAGAAAACATAGAAAAGACACCTTACATTGTGGAAGCAGGCCATTCAGCCCATTGAATTCACACTGACCGTTCAAAGAGCATCCCACCCAGAGTCGCCTCCTACCCTATCCCTGTAGCCCTGCATTTCCCATGGCCAATACACCAAGCCTGCACATCTTTGGACTGTGGGAGGAAACCAGAGCACTCGGATGAAAGCCATACAGACACAGACAGAATGTGCAAATTCTACAGACAGTTACACGAGGGTGGATTTGAACCCGGATCCCTGGTGCCGTGAGGCAGCAGTACTAACCGCTGAGCCACTGTGCTGCCTGTAAACATGTGATGTACTACTGGAAGTTTTTCATAGTTCAAGGGCATGCAATTTCTAGGCCACTAGTGTTGCCACTACAATCAGCATCTTTGTTTACTTGAATGACAGTTTCAGAGAAGAAAAATATCACAAATGCTTGAAAAAGAAAGTGGATGCTGTGCAAAACTAAGATTTGAAGAGAGATTGAAAGCTTTGTAAAAAAAAAACGGGATTTAATCAGGGTGTCAGAGGAGGGGGGTTAGAAAGTTTTGGAACCAATTTTGTCAAAAACAGAGGTAGGAACTGCTGATGCTGGAGTCTGAGATAACAAGGTGTGGAGCTGGATGAACAGAGCAGGCCAGGCAGCATCAGAGGAGCAGAAAAGCTGACGTTTTGGGTCTGGACCCTTCTTCAGAAATGGGGGAGGGGAAGGGGGCTCTGAAATAAATAGAGATGGGGAGAGGCAAAGATAGAAGGTGGATAGTGGAGCCGACAGGTGGAGAGAAGACGGACAGGTCAAGGAGGCGAGGATGAAGCCAGTAGAGGTGAGTGTAGGTAGGGAGTTGGGATGGAGGTTGGTCAGTGAGGAAGGAGGGGCGGGTAGATGGGAGAAAAGGTGGACAGGTCAAGGAGGCGGGGATGAAACGGGCTGGTCTTGGGACGAGGTCGGGGGTGGGGAGATTTTGAAGCTTGTAAAGTCTACATTAAGACCATTGGGCTGCAGGGTTCCCAAGCGGAATAGGAGGTGCTGTTCCTCCAGCCTTCGGGTGACATCGTTGTGGCACTGGAGGAGGCCCAGGATGGACATGTCGTCCAGAGAGTGGGAGGGGGAGTTGAAGTGGTTTGCGACTGGGAGGTGTTGTCGTTTGTCACGAACCGAGCGTACGTGCTCCACAAAGTGGTCTCCAAGCCTCCGCTGGGTTTCCCCGATGTAGAGGAGGCCACATCGGGAACAGTGGATACAATATACCACATTAGCGGCTGTGCAGGTGAACATCTGTTTAATGTGGAAAGTTTTCTTGGGGCCTGGGATGGAGGTGAGAGGGGAGGTGTAGGGGCAGATGTAGCACCTCCTGCGGTTGCAGGGAAAGGTGCCGGGGGTTGTGGGGCTAGTGGGGATTGTGGAGCGGAAGAGGGAGTCGTGGAGAGAGTGGTCTCTCCGGAATGCAGATAACGGTGGGGAGGGAAATATATCCTTGGTGGGTTTGGGGGGAGGGGCGGGGGTCAGATTGCAGGTGGCTGCAGTGGCGGAGAATGATGCGTTGAATCCAGAGGTTGATGGGGTGATACGTGAGGACAAGGGGAATTCTGTCTTTGTTGTTATTGCGGGGAGGGGGTGTAAAGGCTGAGGTGCGGGAAACACGAGATGCAGTCGAGGGCGCTTTCGACCACTGTGGAGGGGAAATTACGGTTCTTGAAAAACGAGATCTGGGATGTCCGGGAGTGGAACGCCTCATCTTGGGGGCAGATGCTGCAGAGGTGAGGGAATTGGGAATAGGGGGATAGCATTCTTGCAGGAAGGTGGATGAGAGGAGGTGCATTCTAGGTAACTGTAGGAGTCGGTAGGCTTGAAACAGATATCAGTTTCCAGGTGGTTACCAGAGATGGAGACAGAGGGGTCCAGGAAGGAGAGAGAGGTATCAGAGATGGTCCAGGTGAACTGAAGGTTGGGGTGGAAGGTGTTAATAAAATGGATGAACTGTTCGAGCTCCTTGTGGGAGCACAAGGCGGCGCTGATACAGTCATCGATGTAACGGAGGAAGAGGTGGGGTTTAGGGCCAGTGTAGCTATGGAAGAGGGATTGTTCCACGTAACCTACAAAGAGGCAGGCACAGCTTGGGCCCATGCGGGTACCCATGGCCACCCCTTTCGTCTATAGGAAGTGGGAGGAGTTGAAGGAGAAGTTGTTAAGGGTAAGGACAAGTTCGGTTAGGAGGATAAGGGTGTTGGTGGAGGGGGACTGGTCGGGCCTGCAGGAGAGGAAGAAGCGGAGGGCTTTTAGGCAATCTGCATGGGGACTGCAAATATATAGGGACTGGAAGTCCATGGTGAAGATGAGGTGTTGAGGGCCAGGGAATCGGAAGTTTTGGAGGAGATGGAGGGCGTGCGTGGTGTCACGTACGTAGGTGGGGAAGCAGTTGCTTATGCAGTGTAAGGAGAATTTTCCAGTGAGGTCAAAATCCTTAAATGGATAGCTCAGCAGAGTGGAAAAGGGGCTGAGGTGGCCATGGAGAAAGGCAGAGAAAAAGCTATGAAGGGATTTAAAGGCAGGATAAGAGCTTCAAGTTAGATGCATCGAAAAACTGGGAATTTGTTGATCAGCAAGAAATGAGGTGAAAGGTGAGTGGAACTTAATGGGAATAGGATATAGAGAGTACAATTTTTGAATCAGCTTAAGCATTTGGAAAGTGGTGGATGAAGTTTGGGAGACTACCCATTAAAGCATTGTGGATGAGACAGGGATGAAAATTTTGGCAGCAGAACAGCTTATTTAAGAGACAGTAAATAGGACACCAAATTTATGAACAGTCTGGTGCAGTCTGAGGCAGTGGTTGGTGGAAGGATGGAATTGATGGCAAAGGCATTCAGTTTGTGATGGATTTCCAAGATAATTGTCTTCCCAATTGCTACTGTATTTTGCTGAAACCCTGCTTACAGTACAAATCTTACAGTAAATCTGTGATCATTCCATACTTCACATAGCTGACTTCTGTTGAACAATTAATGTAACTGACACTGCAAAAGCAGAGAATAGTTACAGTACAGAAAGAGGCCATTCGGCCTGTCTCATCTGTACTAGTGTTCTTCAAGAACGATTTAGCTAGTCAAACTCACCCAGCTTTTCCCTGCAACTCTGCAAAATGTTTAGTTTTATGCCTTAATGCAATTTTGTTCTGAAAGCCATGATTGAATTTGGCTTGACCACATTCTAAGGCTTTGCTTTCTGAATCCGAACCATTTTTTTTAAATGAAAAAATCTTGTGTGGCATTGGTTCTTTTGCCCTCATCTTTAAGTTGTTTTATCTAGTTCTCTTACTCTTTTGCCAAAGGAAACCGGTTTCCCTGTCTACTCTTTTTATAGACCTCTTATGATTTTAAACACCTCTATCAAATCTCTCCTTAACCTTCTCTTTAATGGGTAACAATCCCAGTTTCTCTAATATATCCACATTTCTGAAGTCCTGTATGTTTGGAACCATTCTTGGAAATCTTCTCTGCATTTTCTGTCTGAATCCTTCATATCCTTCCTGAGATGTTAACCTAAGCGATACAGTATGTCATCGAGGCTTGGCTAGTATTTTATAAAACTTCTTTATAACTTTGTTTAATTCTCTTAGAAACATTAACTGTCGTTGGAGGCACTCACTGATGACATTGGAAAATGGAGACACTTCCTGTGGGCTGGTGTGAACTATTCAGCAGCTTGGCAATAGGCACCAATACTGAAAGCACCAAACCCTCAATGACTCTTGGAGCGTTTACGTTTGGCAGAACCTATCTTGAGGATAAGCTCCTTGAGCCACTGGCAAAGATGTGCCAGATGTAGACATCTTATCAGAAATGGATTGTTTGCAACACGTCCAATCCTCTTTCATAAGTGAAAGTACGCTGACGGTCATTCTTTATCCTGACCTTTTAGAGCAGTTGTGGAATAAGGCATACAAAATAAAAATACGGAAACTCAAAATCTAATTTAGTTTAAAAGAAAATATCTGACCTGTTCAAGCAGTTTTATGCAACCCTTTGGCCACATCCAATCCCTGTTAAAACTAGTGAGTTCTGCTCGTGGGGTATGTGTTGCACAGATACTGATGCGGCAAAACACCAATTTATTCTGTTTGTTGGTTAGCTTGCTCTAATTTATTTATCCTGGCTTCTGGTAATTTTTTTTTATTATTTCTGGTTCCATAGCTCTTGCTGATTGGTATCTGGCCGTTTACAGGGAAAAAGAGGGAAAATGGTGTTGAGGGTTTACATGGATTGTAGAAGCAGGTGATGTTTTACACTCTGTGGCATTCTATGGCTGACTGGCAGAACATATGTTGCTGTCTTATCTCCACCCTAACACATGCTGAACGTTAAATGGAAATTCATTGTGGTGATGTGTGTGAGGAATCTGAATTACCTCACAGACAGCTGCAGCCTAGAAATAGTCTATTATACAGGACACATTGGAGTTTAACTTTCTTACTTTGTGTCGTTGACTTCTTTATTGAGCTGCAACCTCAGCTCACTTCATTTACAAACGAGCAGTGAGAGGCTGTTTGTTGTAGCCATTTCTCTCTTCCCTCCCCCTCCCGACTTCTCACATTCCCCCAGCAATAATTTTTCCTCCTCCAATAGTGAAGGTGTCAGACTGCATTGAGGTATAATGCCACAGTATCTTGAGTTAGAGTCCACTCAGTTGGAAAATACTTGTCTAAGTTGGATAATGTTCAGTCTTGTTCTCACCTGACGAATATGCATAGTATTCACCAATAGAATTCCCAGCTAATTATCCTCCTCAATCTCTCTCTCATGGGGGACATGGAATATAATGTTGTCGGTTTTCTGGCTAAGATCAAGCCTGACTTTGAATTCAAGACCTCTGGTTCGTATTGGTCTCATTGATCTTGTTCTCATTGTATATCTGTGCAAGATCACGCATCTTCCATATAATGACAGTATCATGTTACAGAACAAATAATACGGAGACCTAGATTAATAATCCAGTGAACCTGAGTTCATATCATACCACAGCAATTTGAAAAATTGCCTTCAGTTTTTTAAATATCTGGAGTTTAAAATGCAGCTCATTCACTAATGTCCTTTAGGGCTTGGTCTGCATGTGACTTGCATTCCACATCAATGTGAATGACTCTTAATTATCCTTATTGTGAATTAAAAGAATAGAATAGAGATGGGGGAGGAACATTCAGCTTTAGTGAACACTAAAATAAAAACAAAGAAAACTGTGGATGATGGAAATGTGAAACACAAACAGAAAGTGCTGAGAAACTCAACATGTGTGGCAGCATATGTAGAAAGAAAGACAGTGTTAATGTTTCAAGTCCAGTGACCCTTCGTTTGAAGTGAAATTAGCTGGGGAAAAAGTGATATTTATGTTGATGGTGGGATGGGGTAGGGTATCACCAAAGAAGGGTTACTGAACTTGAAAAACCTTCTTTTTTTCTCTCCACAGATGCTGCCAGGCCTGCTGAGAACCACCAACATTTCTGCTTTTAATTGTTTAAGCCAGGAATCAAGCTTGGTTCATTGAAGATTGCAGGCAGGCATGCCAGGAGCAGAGCAAGGCATATTTAAAAACAAGGTGTCAACCTGGTGAGGCTACAACACAGGACGACTTGTGTGTCAACAGCATAAGCAGCAAGTGATAGACAGAACTAAGTGAGTCCGCAACAGAGCTAAGCTCTGCGATCCTGCTACATCAGTTGTGAATGGTCTTTGATAATTAAACGACTCACTGGAGGTAGAACCTATCAATAATGATGGGGGAGCCCAGTTCATCGACTTAAAAGATAAGGCTGAAGCATTTTCAACAATCTTCAGCCAGTGGTACTAAATGGATGATTCATCTCTGCCTCTCCCAAAGGTCCCCAGCATCACAGATGCCAGTCTTCTGCAAATTTAATTCACAAGATATGACTAGAGATACTGGACACTGCAAATGATATGGGCCCTGACAACATTATGGCACTAGTACTGAAGATGTGCTTCAGAACTTGATGCACCCCTAGGCATTTTCCTGTACAGCTAACATGCTGGCATCTACCTGGCAATATGGAAAATTGCCCAGGCATGTCCTGTACACACAGAGCAGGACAAATCCATCTCAGCTAATTACCATCCCATCTGTCTACTCTCAATCTTCAACAAAGTGATAGAAAGCAGGAATCAATGACAGTGTTATCAAACTACTTGCTTAACAATTTCCTGTTCACTGATGTCCTGTTTGGCTGGAGCCTCTCAGCCTTAAACCTCATTATAGGCTTGGTTTAAACATGGACAAAGCAGCTGAATTCCGGGGGTGAGGTGAAAGCGATTGCCCATGACATCAACACCCCATTTAACTGAGTGTGGTAAAAGGAGCCTTAGCAAAGCGAGAGCTCATGGAAATTGGGGCACACTGTCCACTGGTTAGAGTCATACCTAGCACAAAGGAAAGTGATTGTGATTGTTGGACATTAGTCATTTGTGACATCCAGGACATCTCTGCAGGAGTTCCTCAGGGTATGTCAGCCTGTTCAGATATGTTATGATGTACATTTTGGAGCTATGAGACTTGAACCCAGGCAAGAGGCAGGGGCACTACTGCTGCACCACAAAAGCCAGTTCTTCAGTGTTTTTTTTAATACAGCTCCTCAGGGTAGTATCCTAGACCCAACTATCTTCAGTTGCTTCATCAACAACCTTCTTTCCGTCATAAGGTCAGAGGACATTCGGTGATGTTTATACCATGTTCTGCACCATTCATGACTCATAGAAACATAGAAAACGGGTGCCAGAGTAGGCCATTTGGCCCTTCAAGCCTGCACCACCATTTAATATGATCATGACTGATCATGCAATTAAAGTTTCCCACTCCTGCTTTCTCTCCATACCCCTTTAGCTGCAAGAGCCACATCCAGTTCTTGAATATGAAGTAGCCCCAACAGCTTTCTGTGGGAGAGAATTCCATAGGTCCTCAGAAGCAGTCTATGTCCAAATGCAACAAGACCTGAATAATATTCAGGCTAATCCTGACAAGTGGCAGGTAACACTTGCGCCACACAAATGCATGGCAGTGACCATAAGCAACAAGAGAGAATCTAACCATTGCCTCTTGATATTTAATGGTGTTACCATCTCTGGACCTCCAACTATCAGCATCCAGGGGCTTACCAGAAACTGAACAGGACTAGTCATGTAAATACAGTGGCTACAAGAGCAGATCAGAGGAATCCTGCAGGTGAGTAGCTCACCACCTAGCTCCCCAAATCCTGTCCGCAATCTGTGGGACACAAGTCAAGAAAAGTTCTCACATACCTGATGAGTGCAGCTCCAACAACAGTTAAGAAGCTTGAGAGCATCCGGGAATGAGCAGCTCACTAGATTGGCATTACATTCACAAACATTCTGTCCCTCCACCACCGACGTTCAGTAACATCTACAAGATGCATTGCAGGCATTTGCCAGAGCTCCTCAGACAGCATTTTTCAAAGCCATGATCACAATCGTTGGAAGAACAAGGGCAGCACAGATGGAAACACTCCTTTCTGCAAGTTCTCCTCTAAGGTTCTCATTATCCACACTTGGAAATATATATTGCCGTTCCTTCAGTGTTGCTAGGTCAAATTTTGGAACTCTTTCCCTAATGGTATTGGGTATACTTACCAAATAAAATGCTGCAGTTCAAGAAAGTGGCCAGGTAACACCTTCTCAAGAGCAATTTGAGATGGACAATTAACGCTGGTTTGACCCACAATGCCAGAATGCAGTGAATTGAAAAAAAATGTAATTATTATTCTGTAGTATAATGTGTGCTTAGGGGTTCTATGTTAGCTTGGACTGGTCATAGACATGTGTGGTCTTTTAAGACTTAGTACTGTACTGCAACAGGTGGTGCCTTTACCCATCAGGCTACTAGGGAGCTTGAACGGATGCTTATCGTTCTGTTTAATTTTTGGTCTTTCCTGCCAGGGTGTTTTGGGTTTGGCAGTTAAAGCTCTGTCTTTTCAGCAACTTGCAAGCATTTCCATCAAAACATAGTAGTAGTCCCTTGTGAAGCAAGTAATGTTCCCATTTAAAATTGTTTTTCTTAGAGATTTGGCATTCAGAAATAATTTCTGTTTGTATTCCCAATTTCATTTTTTCTTAATTTTATTGCCAGCCTGAGGGTCTCAAATACAACTGACCTTTGATGATGGAATGACTTATTTTAGGATTAATGGTCACTTATTATTTGACCCCTGTGACTGAATTAGAATGGGAAGAAAATGGAAGTGATCTACAGCTCTCCCTCAGTACAGGTTTCGATTTAGGCTATGCTCAAAGCTTGGTTGTTAAATGTTCTGTGTGATGTGATATCAAGCTGTATAACCTAAGAAGATTACAGGGTTGATTCCAGATCTGTGTTCAGTTAATCGTTCTCAACCCAAGTAGTAGTTAGGGTTCTGCAAATATCTCCCATATCCCAGGCTGGCTTGCATTTATATCGTACCGCATGACCTCAGTGTGTCCCAAGGCACTTCACAGTCAATTAAGTACTATTTGAAGTACAGCCACCATTGTAATGTAGAAAATTGTGGCTGCCATTTTGTAGACCTCAAGCTCTCAAAAAGCTTTGCAATAAACAACCAAAGGCTGGGCATCAGGAGTAAAATTAATGTAGTGACCTATGTCTGGCTCCTGTCCAGTGATTCTTGCAGAAAACAAGATGAAAAGTAAAGGAGAACTGCGTTGGTTTTTGTGATTAAACTGCAGCTTGGGTCAGGTTGTGGAGGTGCCGGTGTTGGACTGGGGTGGATAAGGTCAGAGTCTGCGTGGGTTTCCTCCGGGTGCTCCGGTTTCCTCCCACAGTCCAAAGATGTGCAGGCTAGGTGGATTGGCCATGCTAAATTGCCCGTAGTGTTCAGGGATGTGTAGATTAAGTGGGTTATCGGGGGATGGGTCTGGGTGGGATGCTCTGAGGTTCGGTGTGGACTTGTTGGGCCGAAGGGCCTGTTTCCTCACTGTAGGGATTCTAGAAATCACGTGGCACCAGGTTATAGTCCAACAGGTTTATTTGAAAACACAAGCTTTCGGAGCGTAGCCCCTTCATCAGGTGAAGGTGCAATGCTGTGAAAGCTTGTGTTTTCAAATAAACCTGTTGGACTATAACCTGGCGTCATGTGACTTCTGACCTAGGTCAGGTTGGCAGCATTTAGTCATTCAGTTGCTTGTGGGACTTTGCCATACATTATTGGTGCTGTGCCCACCTATATCAGGGGCATTCAACCTGTATCTGTAACGCTATGCGCGTTTCTCAAGAACTGATGTTGAGGCTTCCAAAGCCCAGTCAGTGCATTCTTCTTTGTGCCTGTACCTCTTTCATTTACTGCTATGACCTATTTGAATGCTGAAAGGGCTGAAGGTTCAGGAAGGATTGTTCTTAGCACTCTTGAATCACCACGAGATGAATTCTAAGTCCAAATGCCAAGGTCTCTTAGTTTGAATAGCATGAGATATCTGCGGATTAGTAGAAACAGGGATTTCAATTTTGAGGCTCAATGATAAACATCTTCAGCCGTAAAATTAAGGCACATATGTCAATACAGTAGGGACTGCAGTTCAAAGCATTTAATTATATTTTGAGCACTTTGGGACAGTATATGCTATACTGCAGTGTGTTTTGACAGTTAGTTGTGGGCAATGTAATCTTTTTCCATGGAGCAGACAGATCTACTTGTGCCTTATTGTTTCCACTTCCAGCAATAGTAAGCCCAACTGTGCAGACCCTTTGCCAATGTTATGAGCCATAAGTAGGTACAGCAGTAGCAGTTTGGTTCGTGGACCTTTTCAGAAAAGCAATCTTCACCAACGTTGGAATTTGTTTTAATAACAACAGAAAATGCAGGGTCTGCTCAGCAGGCAGCATCTTTAGAGAGAGAAGTGGAGTTAATCTTTCAGATGAATGACATTTCATTTCAATTGAGTTGTTAGGAAGCCATTTGGCAAAGACCACACCAGTGGTCAGCCTTGTGACTTAACAGCTTTGAAAATAAATTTTGCAATTACATATAGAGAATCCTATTTACTCTGAAGTTACATCTGCCAGTCTTTCTGCACTAAAAAATACCTAAAGCCTGAAGAAAGCCAGTTTATCTTCCCTCATCATTTGCTGTAAGCTTTTAAGCAATATGTCAGAGACTTTGTAATTGGAAACCAGTTAGTCTGTACCTCCTGCAAGGAAGTGGGAAACACTTGAAAAAGAGAAAGGTCGACTAACAACAAGTCCTGACACCCGTGTGGACAGGGTTTTCCATTCTACCCATAATACTAATTTATTTTTTATATCTGCTTGCATGCGTGTTAAGAGTTTTAACAAGTAGAGCTACATGTCAGCAGTTCACGATTGTTTACCTGTAGCTAGAGTCCATTTGTTTGTCATAAACAGTCATTCTTTTTAAGTACAAAAATCTGGTTTGTGCTTTCTGTCAATCTGAGTCTTAAAAGCACAAATAATATGGAGAATTTTGTGTACTTTTATAAAATCTTTAACTTCTGTGATGGCTCTGGGAATAGCAGGGCTTGATTTCCAGCGTGCTGTCCCAGTGAGGCGAGACATGTCCTTGAACTGATTAGCTTCCTCAAAGATTTAAGAAGGCAGCTATGAGTCACTGACATTGCTGAGAGTTTGGAGTCACATAAAGGTTGGCCAGGGTAAGGATGGCAGGCTTCCTTCCCCAGGAATCAGAGATTTTTACAACGATTGACAGTTGTCATGGCTGCCATTACTAAAATTAGCTTTATGTTCCAGGATTATTAATTCAATTTAAATTACACCCACTAATGTGCTGGGATTTGAACCTGCGTCCCCAGAGCATTGGTTTTGGTCTGTGGGCTACTGGTGTAGTGAAATTACCACTGCTGTCCCCAACCCCCTCCCCTCCACTGATGTGTTATATAGGACTTACAGCACAGAAACAGGCCCAACTTGAGTATGTAGGTATTTATACTCCACAAGAAACTCCTCCAAACTTACTTTATCTAAACCTATCACATACCCTTCTTTTCCTTCCCCTTCTATAGTCTCATTAAACGCATTTATGCTATTCAACCACCCCATGTAGTAGGGGTCAAAATAATTCATTTATTTCACAAGCACTTTGTGAGATATTCTCAAGGGCTACTTTTTTGATTTCAGGGGATAATTTTTTTATTTTCAGGAGCTCCTTTTTCATTCCCACAAAATCTGTGATTAGGTTTTGCAGTCAAGTGGTAACATTGTCAAATTGCCTAAGGTAGCCATGGGGAAGAATTCATGGATTATCCTTAGTGAATTCATGGAGAGAATTCAGAACAGTTTTTTGCAACAATATGTTGTGGACCAAACCAGGAATCAGGCTAGAGATAGTAGGAACTGCAGATGCTGGAAAATCTGAGATAACAAGGTGTAGAGCTGGAGCAGGAAGGCTGACATTGGAGCAGGAAGGCTGACATTTCGGGCCTAGGCTGGAGCAGGAAGGCTGACATTGGAGCAGGAAGGCTGACATTTCGGGCCTAGGCCCTTCATCAGAAATTCATCCAGCTCTACACCTTGTTATCTCAGGAATCAGGCTATTTTGGATCTGCTAATGTGTAGTGAGCCAGTTTAATAAGTGATTAAGTTGAAGAACTCGTTTGAAACAATGAGCACGGCATGGTAGAATTTGGTGAAAACCAAAAGAACTGCAGATGCTGTAAATCAGAAACAAAAACAGAAGTTGCTGGAAAAGCTCAGCAGAACTGGCAACATCTGTGAAGAAAATTTCTGAAGAAGGGTCACTGGACCCAAAACATTAATTCTGATTTCTCTTCACAGATGCTGCCAGACCTGCTAAGCTTTTCCAGCAACTGTGGTAGAATTTGGTATTCTTTTTGAGAGGGAGAAACTTAGGTCAGAAACAACTCTGTTAAAGTTAAATAACTAATTACAAAGGTAAAAGGACTGAGTTAGCTGGGGTGGATTGGGAAAGAAGTTTAACGGCAAAAACAGTTGAGGAACAATGGCAAACATTTAAGAAAACAGTTCATGGCTTACAAGAAAGATATATCCCAGTGAGAAAGAAAAATTCTAGGAAGAGAATAATCAATGAAGTTATGGATAACGTCGAATTGAAAGCATACAGTGTGGCAAAGATTTTTGGTAAGCCAGAGGATTGGGAAAGTTTTAAAGACCAACATAAGCTGACCAAAAAAATAATAGAGGGAGAAGTTAAACTTTGAGAATAAACCAGCAAATAATATCAAGATGAACAGCAAGAGCTTCTTTAAATATATAAAAAGAATGAAGGAGGCCACTGTTCTATGTTCTTTGTTTAACTCAAATCTGAAAAAAATGCTTTTCATTTCTAATTAGTATAATTTTACTTGTTTCACTTATTTTACATAATTTCACATGCACTGCCCATTTTCTCAACTCAGTATAAAACATTTGGATGTCCTGAAGTTTGTAGAGGTGGGTGGGGAGTATAAAGGTGGCATATTGATCAAGAATGTGTTGAAGTAGTAGGTAAACAAAAAATAATGTGATGAGGCCAATGTGAAAATAAGCTACTTGGAGAATAAAGCTGGTGATATAATGGGGAATCTAGGAGTTGAATAAATAAAACAAAGAACCGCAGATGCTGGAAATTTGAAGCAGCAACAGCAATTCAGCAAGACTGGCATTATCTGAACCAGTTCTGAAGTGTTACTGGATGCCAAGTGTTAACTTTGTTTTTTCTCCACAGATGTTGCCAGATCTGCTGAGTTTCTGTAGCAATTTCTGTTTGAGTTGAGTAAATACTTTTCTTAGTCTTCATGCAGGAGACACAAATAGCATTTCAAAAATACAAAATAATCAAGGGGTAAAAGAGGTAGAGGAAATAGATGCAGTAGCTATCATGACAGGAAAAATGCTAGGGAAACTAATGGGACTAAAAATAAATATGTCACTGGACCTGAAAAACCTTAAAGAAGGAGCTACAGAGATAATGGCAGTAATCTTCCAAGGGTCCTTAGATTCTGGAAAAACCATGGAGGATTGGAAAACTGCCAATGTAACTCCTTTGGAGATAGGAAGAACTGCAGATGCTAGAGTCAGAGATAACACAGTGTGGAGCTGGAGGAACACAGCAGGCCAGGCAGCATCAGAGGAGCAGGAAAGCTGACATTTCGGGTCATTACTGCTCCTCTGATGCTGCCTAGCCTGCTATGTTCCTCCAATGTAACACCTTTATTTGAAAAGGGAAGGAGACAAAACAACAGGTAACTGTAGGCCAGTTAGCTTAACGTCTATGATTGGGAAAATGTTAGAATCTAAAAGTTGTAATCGCAAAGCATTTAGAAATACATGAGCAGAAGCAGCATTGCTTCATGAAGGGGAAATCATGCTTGACAAATTTATTAGAATTCTTTGAGGAGGTAACAGCTGGACTAAGGGGAAACAGAGGACATAAGGCATTTGATAAGATGCCATACACTAGGCTACTTCATAAGAACCCATGGTGTTGGGGCTAGAACATTAGCAGGGATAGAAGATTGGCTAACAATTAGAGAGTTGGGATAAGAGGGGCGTTTTCAGGATGGCAACCTGTAACTATTGATAAAATAGAATAGCTTTTATTGTCACATATACTCAATGAGTATAGTGAAAAGTTTAAATGTCGCCAATTACAGTGCCAACTTAGATACAGTACTACCTAGGCACAGCTTCTTTAGTTACAAGATTTTAGACAATGCAGAAATTAAATGTCCAGCATTACAGAAATAAAAGTTCAGTACAACAGACCACACTGGCACCTAGCTTCCAGTCTGCACCGGGGTCTGGCTGCACACCGCACCGGCAACACGCCATGCCGGGAGACCACTGCAGGAGGCCACTGTACCAGGCTGCGAGGTTGCCACACACAGATGTGCTGCACAGATCACTGCTGGCGCCACAATTATTCACAATATAAATGACTTGAATGAAGGAAACAAATGTACTATTGCTTAGTAGATGACACGGCGAAACAGTTGGCAGGGCAAGTGGTGAGGATGCCATGAGGAGTTTGCAGAGATATAGATAAGTTGTAAGTGGGTAACAAAAGTTTATAATGCAGGGAAATGTGACGTTATGCACTTGGCAAGCAAAATAGAGGAACTGAATATTATTTAAATGCTGAAAGCAATGTAGCACAGATCGATTTGGGAGTCCTTGTGCATAAATCACAAAAAGCTGGCATCCAATTTGACCAGATAATGGGGAAGGCAAATGGAGTGTTGGTCTTAATTTCAAAGTGAATGGAGTATAAAAATAGGGAAGTCTTGCTAAAACTATATGAATAATTAATATTAGGTTACACTTAGAATAATGTGAACAATTTGATTCTCATATCTAAGGAAAGATATACCAGCATTGAAGGCAATCCAGAGAAGGTTCACTAGGTTGATCCCAGGAATAGAAGGATTTTTTTTTATGAGGAGAGATTGAGGAGGTTGTGCTTGTACACATTGGAGTTGAGAAGAATGAGAGGAAATCTTATTGAAACATACAAGATTTTTAGGGAGCTTAACAAGGTACAGATTGTTTCTTCTGTGTGAGAGTCTGGGACCTGAGGCGAAAATTAGTACTGATACAGGAATAATACTTTGTATGACTAAGTAAAACATAATTCGTAAATAGTTTCCTGAAAAGTTTTGTAAAATTTGCATGGAGAAATCTGATGACGTCTACGTAAACAATTTGCAGATCATCTTAGTTCTTTGTATTCTATGCCCTATATGCAGGAAGTATTAAAAGTCCTCAGCTGCTCT
This sequence comes from Rhincodon typus, assembly GCF_021869965.1. Lineage (NCBI taxonomy): Eukaryota > Metazoa > Chordata > Chondrichthyes > Orectolobiformes > Rhincodontidae > Rhincodon > Rhincodon typus. Next base: position 4,807,068 of record NC_063347.1, read on the forward strand.
GATTGCCTCTCCTTTTATAGAAATTTCCCCTATGTTCCCTCTCCTCTTAGGATTTGGGCATTGCTGGCTGGACATCATTTATTGCCTGTTCTTAATTGCCTAGAGACGAGATAGGAGTCAACTATATTGCTGTGGGACTGAAGTCACAAATAGGTTAGAGCAGGTAAGGACAGAAGTCTCCTTCCCTAAAGTGAACAAGATGGGTTTTTCCGACAGTTGACGATCATTTAATGGTTATTATTAGACTCTTAATTACAGATTTATTTTATTGAATTCACATTTCAGCATCTGTCACGGTGGGTGAACCAGCGTCCCCAGAACACGTTTGTAATTCTGTTTGTTATGGTTTCTGGATATCATTAGTCCCTTCTTTTCCTCCAGTGCTATGACTGATCCTTTCCCATTGACCTGGTTTGCTGTGTTAATGCCTAGCTCAGGGCTTCCCAAACGTTATTCCACTCTGGGTCGGTTGGGGGTATTGCTGAGAGTTGTGGGAGCAAGGAGAGGGAAGTTATGTTATTTTGAAAGTTCTGAACTTTGCAATTATTCCATTGCTACCTGTCACTTCCCTCCCCACCCTGCCACTCACCACCTCCCTTCTGATGCTGGAAATCTCTGCCTTTTTGTCTGAACAAGTGCAGTGAATATCATTGGATCAAACGCAGGGCAGCAGAATGGAGGCCTGCTGCAGAAGTTCTGGCAACCAGACAGACTTCTGCCATGGAGCACGTTTAGGCGTTGTCATTCTGAAAAGTGGCTTTTTACAAAAGTTTTATAAGGCTGCTTCACAGCTGTCATTATGGTGTCAGTTCGTGCAACCTCAAAATGTTGGTATGCGAACCCAGCGGGATTATAACGCATGATTTGGGAACCCCTGCCTAACTCCAATAATTATTCCAGAGGCTCTGAACCTTGTGTGCATAAATAAAAGCAAGATTTCTCTGATTGTCTGTCAACAGCAACATGTATAGCACTCTAATGAAACATCCCACGGTGCTTCGTAGGACAACTATTACATGAGGAGATATTAGGTTAGACAACTAAAAGCTTGCTCAAAGAGGTAGCTTTTAAGGAATGTCATAAAGAAGGAAGTAAAGGAAATTGGTGGAGAGAAGATATTCTAGAGCTTAGGGCTTAAGCAACTGAAGGCACATACACCAGTGGTGGAGCAATTAAGATTGGATTGCATAGAAAAGCCACAATTAGAGGAATGCAAATGTTTCGTAGGATTATGTGCATTGGGGAATTTACAGATAGGAAGGGGCAAAGCCATTTAGTAATAAATCCTTTTATATATGGAATGGAGAGTGACAGGAAATTGAATAAAGAACTCAGTACATGAAATGTTTGAGTTCTGATTTTCCTCCACAGATGCTGCCAGACCTGCTAACTTTTACCAGCAATTTCTGTTTTTGTTTCAGAACTTGAAACACCATTTAATTGTTCACAGGGTCTGGGGCCGCTGGTGGATCACCATTTATTGCTGGTCCTTAGTTGTCCAGAGGGCAGTTAGGAGTCAGCCACATTACCATGGGCCTTCAGTCATGTAGGCCTGAACAGCTAAGAATGGCAGATTCCCTTCTCTAAAGGATGTTAGTGAGCAAGGTGAGTTTTAACTTGAGAGCCACTGCTCATTGTTGTAATCATTTAGCTAGCTTTTCTTTCCAGATTTTTATTCAATTCACATTTTAGATCTGCTGTGACTAGATTTAAACCCATGACCCCAAACGTTAGCCAGAAGCTCTGGATTGCTTGTCCATTGACATTCCTACTATGCCACTGCCTCTCCTGTCCTCATTTGCCTGAAAGGACAAATATAATGGGCATTGGCTGCATTAAATGTACTTGAATCTGTCCTGCTAGGGAGAATGTGAATGCATTTGAGAGAATGAAGGAGAGATTTGCAAGAATACTTCCAGGATGAGAAACTTCAGTCAAGAAGATAAATTAGAGAGATTGGAAATGTTGTCTTTGAGGAAAAGGAATCAAAGGTCCACTGGGCTTGAAATATTAATTCTACTTTCTCTCCACAGATGCTGCCAGACCTGCTGAGTTTTTCCAGCAATTTGCTTTTGTTGAAGAGAAGAACTGAAAAGATTTTTAAAATCATGAAGGAACTGCTCCTGCTCATATAAGGATCAAGAATGAGAGGACATAGATTGAAAGTGATTTGCAAAAGGATCAAATGTAATGTGAGAAAAATCTGTTTCACATGAATGGTTCACTTTTGGAATACACTATTTGGAAGTGTGGTGGAGGCAAGTTCAATTGAGGCATTCAGCAGGGCATTATGTCTACTTACATAATCATCCAATATGCAAGAGTTTTGGGAAAATGCAGGAGAATGATACTAAGTCCCAATGCTCATTTGGAGAGCTGGTGCAAACGATGGGCTGAATAGCTTGTTTCTGCACTGCATCACTTCTGTGATTCGGTGATAATATCTAGCTCATTTGAAATAAACTATAAGGAAGGTAGTGGCATAGTGCTAATGTCATTACATTAGTAATTCAGAAACCAGGTTAATGCTTTGGGGATCATGGGCTTGAATCTCACCATGGCAGATGGTGAAATTTGAATTCATTATAATTCTGGAATGAAAGCTAGCCTAATGGTGACCATGTAATTGCTGTCAATTATAATAAAAGCCCATCTGGTTCACTAATGCCCTTTAAGGTAGGAAATCTGTTGTCCTTAACTGGTCTGGCCTACATGTGACTCTAGACCCACAGCAGTGGTTGTCTCTTAATTGCTGTCAGGGCAATTAGAGATGTACAATAAATTGGCTTGCCCAGCCAATGATGCCCTCATCTCATGAATGAATTTTTAAGGTAGTAGTATGATTTAATTTCCTTTGGATTGTAGCTCTTGTGGATGAATAGCTTGAATCATAGAATGCTGCCCCACAAATGTTGATAGAAATTCTATATAATAAATAGGAAATTTGTCTTACTTTGCCATATGATCCATGAAAATTATTCCTATAGCTGGCAAATGTTACTGAGAGTCCTGTAGATGGCACTGCCGTCATTTAAGTGAATCCTTCAGATTCCCAGTGCGTTACCCGACTCAATCTTAATGACTTTGATTGGTATTTTCTTCTATATATACCTCTCCAAAATGGCCCTTGGATTCGGTATATATTTACAACATGTACATAAATAATTCAGTTGTAAAAAGTGTGTAAAAAGAAATATAAATGAGAAATCTATGGTACTGATTTTTTCCAGGTCCTTGTTGGTAGGTTCTCAATAATGTGTCTATCCTCATTTATAAAATTATATTTTAAGCCTATTTGGGCAATGCTGGATAGTTTTCCTCCTGGACCATTTGAACGAAATGTTAGAATTTCAAATGGCTTTGAATATTCAAAGAAAAAATACGCTTTTAAATATGTCCTTTTATGTACTTTCCTTCAATCTCTCCTTTATAACAGCGTTATTTGTAAATATTGGTATTGAGCACAGTGTAGAAATGATGTGAGATGTATTTAATAGATTTACAACAAAGTTGCAGCACAGAAACAGGCCATTTGACCCATCAAGCCTGTGCTACCTTTATACTCCACACACAACTCTTTCCACCCTTCTTCATCTCACTTTATCACCGTGTATGTCTATTCCTTTTTCATTCATGTATACTTACCTAGTGTCCAGTAATTGATCCATATTATTTTCCAGAATTACTGCCAGTGCCATTGAGTTCCACATTCTAAGTATTCTCTGGGTAATGAATTTTCTCTGAAGTACCTATAATTAGTTTGGCTGGAAACTTATGGAGGTAATGGCTGTCTCAGCTGCTATCTCTCATATGGAAGGTCTGCTGCACCTTGTGCCGATCAGGCTCTTAATATGCAAATAGGCCTTTGGTGTCCTCCCAGAATAGGAGATCTGGGGAATAGGAAGGGGTTCGGAGTACAGGGGACTATCAGCAATTCTCTGCCCCTCACCCCGGGGACCTACTGGCCAATCAGAGAAGGATGCCAGCTCTTTTGTACTGAGTCATGCCTTCGGGGAGGTTTGGCTGCTGTTGGTACTACATACAGCCAAGTCTTCAGACTGAGGAGGTTCCCAGGCACAGGAGAGTGATGTGGGAAAGTAGGGTGGAAGGGAAGATTAGGGAGGGCAATGTTACACACTGGGCACTCCCCACAACCCTGGCTGTTCCTGATGACACATTCCTTGATTAGGCACCTAATGCCTTTGAATGAGGGTCCTTCAACCAACCCTGCAAACCTGCAAGTAAACACTCTGGCGTTTACATCTACTTCTGAGAAGGCAAGTTCCTTGTTCATCATTAAAGTTAATATCAATGACGACAAGATAAAACCTTTTAGTGGACGTTAGTTGCCTAATTGCCCATTTAGGAGATTAATTTTGTGGCAGAGCAGGAACTCAATAAAGGCCCTTCTCACCACTGAGTTAATCAGGGTGGGTGTGGAAATGTGGCTGGGTCCCAAACGGCCACTCCTGACCAGTTAAATGTCCTCTGTCACCAACCCTCCACATCAGAATGCACAAGACTGTGCCAATTATCTTTTGTGTCTATCCTATCAAACCCTTTAACAATCTTAAATATCTCTACAAGGTTATCCTCCATCTTCTGTTGTCTAACTTTTAGAATTCCTGACCAACTACCCTCTTGTCTTTTGAAGAGAAAAATAAAGTGCAGTGTAAATTCTCTTGTCTGGAATGCTTGGGATCAAGTCAGTTCTGAATTTTGAAATTTTGTGGATTATAGAGTGGTATTGAAATGTCTAACCACAACTGTGAGCACTCAAAAAGAGCTGTAGATATAAATGTTTATTTGAAGCTATGAAAATATTACAAGGAAGTCATAAAATTATTTCATTTGTCCAAATATTGTAACTTCCGTGTTTATGCTTCCAAATGGTGCACTAAAAGGGTGCCACGGGTTGCTTGCATCTGCACAAAAACTTCCAGGCCACTGGCGCTTCCGAATAACAGATATCTGGATTGGAGAGTTACAGAGTAACCCTTTATTAGACTATCAGAATGCCTCAAAACACTCAACACAGTAGATTACTTCTTGAAGACCAAGGATATGGCAACGAATTGGTACCAGCAATGTTCCACAAAAAGCCAGAGAATGACTGTCCAGTTAATTCTTATGTCTGGTTTTGGTGGAGGGATAACAATTGACCACAACAAAAGCAGAACTCTCCTCTTCAGGAATGGAGCTTGGAACAGCTATGAGTTGGCGTTTATTGTTGGCTTAAAAGACGCCATTCCCTTCCTTCTGAATTTGTTTTAACCTTCTTTCCACTGATTAATTGCTCAAAAACCGCAAGTGCGCTAACCTGTACAAGGCTCATGGGAGTTGCTGATCAATCTCCTTGTGGAGCTTGTTTGAGTACGAGTTCCCTTGATAGCAGGCAGTCGCTTGCCCAGCTGGAGCTCATCACCTGAGCCAAAAGGGCCTTCTTGTGGTGCAGTGATAGTGTCCCTACCCCTGGACTGGGAGGCCCGAGTTCAAGAACCGCCTGCTCGAGAGGTGTGTAAATACATTTCTGAGCAGGTTGATTACAAAATAGAATAAAAAATAGATACAGCAGATCCAGTGTCCCTCTTCCGCGGTCACGTTTGTGCCCGGGTTACCTTGGAGAGGGCGCTTGCCATTTCCATCAATGCTCCTGATATGTTTAGAGAGGTGTGGGAACTGCAACGGTACAGCGCTTTATCTCCCTCCTCCAACTCCATTTTGATTTAGACCCTTCTTGCCCTTCTTGCCCTCCTTACCCGCCACCACCCCCACCCCAACCTTTGATGGCCTGCATTGCCAATAATGGGCTTTGCTCGTAAATACTTGGATGGATACACGGGTGTTTTTAACTGGTGGTGGTTACTAGTTAAAAGAAAAAGCAAAAAAGATGTCACAGTGATTTTGGTGGTGGAAAGGTGCTCAGTTGTGTGTGATAACACATCTGGATAGAGGGGAAAAAAACATAAAGCACTTCCAGGAGGGCTCTCGTGGCACAGTGGTAGAATCCCTACCTTTGAACCAGGAAGCCAGGTTCAAGTCCTATCTGTTCCAGAGGTGTGTAATCACATAACTGAGCAGATCTATTTGAAAATAAATTAAAGAATAGATAAAGCAGATCCAGTGCCCCTCTTCTGCGGTTACATTGGAGCCCGAGTGATCTTGGAGAGGGAGCACGTGGTGTCTCTAATGCTCTCACTGCCTTATAGAGAGAAATGGGCGTGGCAGGGGGATACAGTGTTTTATATACCCCTCCAACTCCATTTTGATTTAGTCCCTTCCTGCTCTCCATATACCAACCACACCCCCCAACCTTTTGATAGTTTGCTTACTCATAATGGACTTTGCTGGTGTAAGTAAAATGCAAAAACAATCCACTATGATTTTGATGGTGGGAAGGTGCCCAGTTGTGTGTGATAATGATCCTGGGTGGAGACAAGAAAAAATAAAGCAGATCCAGTGCCCCTCTTCCACTATTATGATTGTGCCCGGGTGACCTTGGATACATAGTGTGCGGTTTCCATCACTGCTCTCGACACCCTTAGAGAGAGAAAGATGGGCATGGCAGAGTTACAGTGCTATATCTCCCCCTCCAACTCCATTTTTATTTAGTCCTGTCCAATGCTATCTAACGATCCCCCTCACCTTTCATGGTTTGTGCTGCCCATGATGGGCTTTGCTTGTAAATACACAATTGGATACACGGGTGTGATAACTGGTGGTGGTTGCTCGTTATAAAAAATGGCAAAAAAAAATCGCGGTGATTTTGGTGGTGGGAAGGTGGCCATATGTGTATGATAGCATTTATGGGTAGAATAAAATAAAGTAGATCCAGTGCTTCTCTTTCGTGGTTATGTTGTGCCTGGGGGTCCTTGGAGAGGGTGCGCGTGGGATCCATCAATGCCTATTGATGCACGGCAGATAATAGAGCGCCTTATTCCCCCCTCCAACTCCATTTTGATTTAGTCTCTTCCTGCTCGCCCTGACTCCCCCTGCCCACCCTTTAATGGTTTGCGTTGCTCATAATTGGCTTTGCTTGTACATACTCAGTTGGATACATGAGTGTTTTACTGGTGGTGATTAATAGTTTTAAAAAAAAGCAACAAAAGAGTTGCAATCCAAAGATGTGCAGGCTAGGTGGATTGGCCATGCTAAATTTCCCATAGTGTTCAGGTATGTGTAGATTAGGTGGGTTATAGGGAGATGGGTCTGGGTAGGATGCTCTCTTGGTCGGTGTGGACTTGTTGGGCCGAAGGGTCTGTTTCCACACTGTAGGGACTCTGTGAAATAGCTCCTGTTAAATAACATTACAAATGATGAAGCGACAAGAACTGGCAAACAAACTTAAGGGGCGGCACGGTGGCTCAGTGGTTAGCACTGCTGCCTCACAGCACCAAAGACTGGGTTCAATTCCACCCATCGGCGACTGTCTGTGTGAGTTTGCACATTGTCCCTGTGTCTGTGTGGGTTTTCTCCAGGTGATCCGGATTCCTCCCACAGTCCAAAGATGTGCAGGTGAGGTGGATTGGCCATGCTAAATTGCCTTTGGTGTTCAGGGATGTGTAGATTAGGTGGATTATAGGGGAATGGGTCTGGGTGGGATGCTGTGTGGGTTAGTGTGAGCTTGTTGCCGAAGGACCTGTTTCCACACTGTAGGGATTCTATCTATCTATGAAAAGAGTCACTGATTTTGGTGGTGGGAAAATTGTTAAGTAGTGTGTGAGAGCACTTCTGGGTGAAAAGGAAAGCAGACCGAGTAATAAAAAAAAGCAGACCCAAAGGGCCTGTTTTGGTGCAGTGGTAGTGTCCTTACCTTTGAGCTAGGAGGCCCAGGTTCATGTCCTACCTGTTCCAGAAGTATGCAGTAACATCCCTGAGCGGGTTGATCAGAAAATAAGTTGAAATAAAATATAGCAGACCCAGAAAATGATGAAAAAAAGTAAAAATGCTGCACTAGAGAAAAAAGAGCTGCACTGGCAGCAGCATGAAGTAAGTATGTCCATTTGATAATGTCATAAAGCATAAGGCCCAGTCTCAATTGTACTGTGGACATTGTGGCAACAATCACTTTAAACAAAATGAAGCAGATCCAGAGAGTTCATGTGTTGCAGGGTAGTGTCCCCACCTCTGAACCAAGAGACCTGAGTTCAAGTCCCACATGCCGCAGAGGTGTATAACAACATCTCTGAACAGGTTGATTAGAATTTTTTTTAAAAAAAGGCAGACCCACTTGTGTTGTGGTGGTAAAACCTTTGAGCCAGCAGGCTCGGGTCCAAGACCAACCTGCTCCAGTGTGTGTCATATTATTTGTGAACAGATGATTTAAAAAATATATAAAGTAGACCCAGGAATGGGTCCATATCTGTCGCCTGTCTGCCCTTTTCCACAATTATGTTTGTACCCGAGTGTCCTTGGAGAAGGAGCATGCGGTGTCCATCAATGCTCTCAGTGCCTTTAGAGATAGATGGGCACTGTTGGAGATACAGTCCTTTATTTCCCCCTCCAACTCCATTTTGATTTAGCCCCTTCCCACTCTCCCTACCTGTGCCCACTTCACTTTTAATGGTTCACATTGCCCATAATGGGTTTTGCTTGCCAATATTTATTTGGTTACATTGGTGATTACTAGTGGTGGTTAGTAGTTTTTTTTAAAAAAGTCACGGCGATTTGATGGTGAGAAAGTTGTTCAGTTGTGTGCAATAGCACCAGACCCAGCTTCAGAGAGAGAGTTGGATGCTGCAACGGTCACAGTGCTTTATTTCCCCTTCTAACACCATTTTGATTTGGTCCTTTCCTGCTTTCCCTACCCTGATATTTCACTTTTGATGGTTCACATTGCCCATAATAGGCTTTGTAATTAACCGTGTAATTGGCTGCATGGGTGATTACTGGTGGTGGTTAATAGTTAAAAACTTTAAAAAAGTCATGGTGATTTGGTGGTGGGAAAGTCATTTGGTTGTGTGTGATAACATTTCCAGATATAAAAAGAAGTGGAAAAAATGCAAAGCCAAGGATCTGTAGAACTGGATCTGCAGAATTGATCGTTCCAGGCTGGGATTAGCCTATGTATACCACGAATAGTTACTCTATTGGTGAACACCAAAATAAATGATGTTCCTTTCTTTTCAGTTTCCTGAGTTATTACAGCAACACTTTAATACCCCAGGAGGCAAATATCATTTGAATATTAGTGCATGGTGTTGCTTTAAGGTGAAAAATAAAACTCCTCAGAGCCTTTCCACCTCCCTAAGTCACAGTATGGGAGTATGATGGAATATGCTGTCTGGATGAGTGCAGCTCCAACAGGATTAATGGAGCTCAGTACAATCTAAGACAAAGCAGGCCAATGGATTGACACTACATCCAGCCCTTCATTCTCTGCACCTTTGATGCACTGTGGGTTGAGTATGGGTTGATTGGAGAATGCACTGCAGCAACTTGCCTCTGACAGCATCTTCCAAACCTGCAACATCCACCAACTAGCAGAAGACTAGTAGCAGTCAGGAGCTACATAATCATTTGCAAGTCCCCCTCCAAGCCACACATCATCTTCATTTGGAAACATGTTGCAAGAAAAAAGGTTGTCTCCGCTGATTAGAAGACCGGTAACCAGAAGACTCCGGTTTAGGTTAATTGGCAAAAGAGCTGTCAGAGGTTGAGAGGTTCTTTTGAATGCAGCAAGGTGTTGTGCTCTGGAATGCTTTCATGAAAGGGTGAAAGCATATTCACCAGTAACTCTCAAGTGGAAACTGGATATGTGCTTGAAAAGGAGAGATTTGCAGGGCTTTGGAGAAAGAGCAAGGGAGTGGGACCAATTAAATAATTTTTTCAAAGTGCAGGCGCAATGACCAAATGGCTGTGGTCTGTGCTGCTTGATTCTAAGCAAACTGGTAGCTGTGAACACCTTGCTTGATTGTTTAGTTAATGAGATGTTTATTCAAGGTAACTGGTTAGCTGGGCAGCTATTTTCTTTTGTTTTGCATGCTAGCTGTGTTGCTGCCCAAGGCAAACATGTTAAACATGTAGAAATCAAAGAAGCTACGGAACGACACTAAGGTTCTGTAGCTAACGACAAATAATAAAATTATAAAATCGTTGCTGTTAACAAGGTTGCATTGATTGATTTTTTTTTAAGAAACAAAAATGTGCTAGAATTCAATACTGCTGGCGGCATTTCTTCTTCTCCGAGAACGATGGCATGGTCAACTGTGCATACCAGAGATCGTGTCTGATGTTGGTTTGTGAGATAAATTTGTAATTAAGTTTGAGAGAAGGAGGATTTTGTTTTTAATATGCTATAGAGAATGAACCTGCTAGAAATTTGTCACTCTCTGTTTGGAGATGCACAACAGGTCAGTCAGTATCTGAAATTGAAAATATACATTCGTCCTTGGGTCAGACCTATCATCAGTTTGCTGACTTTGAAGATTTTTTGGGTCTTCCTTTTGTATGTATGGATACACTGCATTTCCCATTATCCAGCTCTGTGCTGTAAAGATTATGTCCTTTTTTTTGTAATTCTGATTGTGGACTGACATGGGAAAAGGACTATTTCAAACACCAAGAACTGTTATAAGTATTGCTGAAGTTTTAAACGTACGTTGCCTGACATTCAAGCCAGTGTTGTTGATGCTGCTGTTTGTTCATGCATTGGAGAAAGGACTGCAGATCAGCTGGAACCCGGGAGTGTGTACAAAGTGAGATTTGGCTGGCAACAAGAAGCTGATTGGTCTGTGGAGTAGTGACCAGTTGTCAATGACAAAGGCCTTCTTCCTGAAGACAACTATGTGATAAGCTCCCAGGTGGCTGAACAGCTTGTGGGTGTGATTATTTGGGGCAGAAGTCATTGGACTTCCAGAAAAGAAAGTGCTGTGTTTCTCTCTGTAGTAAAAAGACTCTTTAAACTGAAAGAAAGCCAATTTGTTTCCCCAGCAGTTTGCTGTTAATGTAATAAAGTCAGAGACTTTAAGTACATTGTGAAGCAGTTTCACTGTGCCTGCTGTAAGCAAGTGAGAGTACATGGAGAAGGCAGATTGAGGAGTGGCAAGTCCTGACATGCCAAAAGAATCAGCTTATAATCCCTGTGGACTTTGACCGTAGCACTGCCTTTCTAGTCTTCCCTCCTCCCATAACAGTTATTTTTTGTGTCTGTAACATTAGGGGAGTTTTATATGGAGGTTAGAATCATAACTAGTAGAGTTATATGTCAATGGTTCATGATTGTTCATCTTTATTTGTCATAAATAGTCATTCTTGTTAAGTACAGAAATCTGGTCCATGCTTTCTGGATCTAAGAGGAAAGGTAAACTGGGGAATTATGTGTAGTTTTACAAAAGCTTTAAATTTGTGATGACTCTTATGATTCCAATATTCCACATCAGAATTATAAAATTAGACTTACTAAACATTAAAGCCAGCGAGATTACTTGGGCAACTGAGCATTTACACTAATTCCTCTACCCAAGCAAACATGTAGCCATCATAGGCGATGAAAGGGTTATAAGTCTTGTGCCAGGCCCCATCCAAGCAAGAGTTTGTCCAGTACTAGCTGTTCTGACTCAGCCTGATCTTTGAGGACAAGAAGCACATCAGATCAGACCTATGGAGTTACTTCCAAGACCAAAACATCGGGAAAGAAACTTCCTTTTTGTCAACCAACCATATAACTAGAACTCTCAAATGCTAATAGCGTTAATAGTTTTCCTTTTATTGTGTTAAAATCTGAGCAGCGTTTAAGAGATCTAATTCCATTATGGTTTTCTTTTTTCAGGATTCTGTTAATTGGCTATTTTGATTTACAAGCACCACATGTTTCCATGTGGGATAACATGAAGTTTACTGTGGTTGTTTAATCTCATATTTCCTTCTTTGGTTTAGTTTTTATTACAGCTCTGCAGAGTGCCTTGAGATGTTTCACAATGTTAAAAGTGCAGTGTAAATGCAAGTTGCTACAGTATATCAGTATGGAGGAATGATTGTATATAAGATTCTGCGAGGGCTAGATGGGGTAGCTGCTGAGAGAATATTTCCTGTTGTGGAGGAATCTAGAACTCGGGCACAATTTCAAAATAAGGGGTCTCCCATTTAAGATGGAGATGAGGAATTTTCTTCTCTCAAGGGTCATTAATGTTTATGTTCGAGCAAGCAGTGGAAGCTGTGTCATTGAATGTATTCAAGTCTAAGACAGGTTTTTGATTGACAGTGGAGTCAAGCGTTGTGGAGGACAGTTAGTAAAGTGGAACTAAGGCCACAGTCAAATAGCTGTGATCTTATTGAATGGTGGTACATGCATTTCCGAGGCAGAGCAGTCCCAAATTAGTTAAGACATGGTAAAATTCAGATTGGGGCTCCCATAACAATACAGTCCTCCACAGGCTGCAGCATTGTGAGTGACATTATCCTTTTAGTGCCAGATTTTGCTGCATGACAGTGCCCAGTCGGGGCAGGACAGAGACTGTCCAATTTATATCACACACAGCCAACTCTTGCAGTTGAAGGCAGGCTGCTTATCCTGCCATAAGACCATAAGATAGAGGAGCAGAATTAGGCCATTTGGCCCATTGAGTCACCTGTGCCATTCCATTATGGTTGATTTGTTTCTCAATCCCATTCTCCTGCCTTCTGCCCATAATCTTTAATCCCCTTATTAATCAGAAACCTAACTTTCAAACTGAACTAGATTTGAACCTGAATCTCTACTTGGCGAAATCATCCAATTTGTTTCTATTTTTTTAAAAAAAAGCATTGTGAGCCCACTGAAATGTAGAGGCAGGGTATTTTCAAGTATAAAGAATACATGCCAGAAATTCATATAAAAACTGCAAAATAATTTGTTCAGAGCTTTAATTATTATCGGTGTTGTATTACACAACATGAAAATAATGGATATGCCAAGTGTGGAAGCAGTTTAAAACACTTAAGATTTGTAATTTTCTTATACAAATGGAGATGTTTGAGTGGAAAGTGAGTTGCATGGTGTTCCTTCTTGTTGAAGTACTCCCTGATGCCTAATTTTAAAAAAGATGCAAAACTTTCCTTGATAATTAAAAAAGCCCCTTGCCCGCAGGCAACTATTGTTCCTCTGTTGCAGGTCCATTCATTTTAATAGTGTTTGGGACTTTGCACTACTCTGGGAGCCAAAGTGAATGTATCTATAAAGCATGAAGGATTGATTTTTTTTCTGAGATTAAGGTTACTAAATTTGCTGTTCAGTGGTTTGAAGCTACCACTGTTTGATATTGTGTTGAGAATAGTGATGAGACTATCAGCACTTACTGTTTTTAAGGAGTAACTTAGACAGCAACTCTTGCAATCTGTAATATGGCAGATAAATGTGGAAATGAAGAAGTTGCTGTCTGAGTTACCTGTCTGTCTACAGCATATGCTGCACGGATACTATGGCAGTGACTCAGCATCCAAACCCATGCATAGTGTGAACTTGTGATATTTACCCACTAAAAGGGGCAGCACGGTGGCTCAACTGTTAGCACTGCTGCCTCACAGCACCATGGACCCAAGTTCAATTCCACCCTTGGGTGGCTGTCTGTGTGGAGTTTGCATATTCTCCAAGTGTTTGTGTGGATTTCTTCCGAGTGCTCCGGTTTCCTCCAGAGATGTGCAGGTTACGTGGATTGGCCATGCTAACTTGCCCCAAAGTGTCCAGGAATGTGTAGACTAGGTGAATTAGCCATGGGAAATGCAGGGTTACAGGGATAGGATGGGGGGGGTGGGTCTGGGTGGACTCGATGGACTGAATGGCCTGCTTCCACGCTGTCAGGATTCTCTGATTCTGTGAAACAGCAGAAAAGGTTGGGGCTATGTATTTAGGTGTAAATGATTTTTGAATGGCATGGAAAGTCACAATGACTGCCAAACAATCTTCCTGGTGCTAAAAATTTAATTTTATCATGTGGCGTTTCATTGCTTCAGAGCTAAATTAGTGTTTGTGATCTGATAAACAATCTTTTTGCCTCATTTATCTCTCTCTTAATCACATTTTTCTTTGGTTCCTTTCATTTTATTTTACCTTCATGATTTTATAATGAATTGAATCTAGTTTATGGTTCCTAGTTTAAACTATGCATGTCTCAGTAAGATCTGATTGATAGAAAAGCCACAGCTACCCTGCAGATGCCACTGGGCTAAAGCTGCTGTTCAGAAAACTGGTCGGCTGTGAGAGTGATCAATACTGCACCCTGTTCCTTTGCTGCTGGCCTCAAAATTTGGGCCATAGTCTTCTCTGCACTGTTTATTATCATCATCTTAACTTCTTTTGGTTCCCTTCTTATCAAGCTTTCAAAAGTCTTTCCTAATGGCACAAATGTCTGATGCCAGGTGCTGGTGAAGTTTCATCCTTTTGTCTTGGAACCAGAATAAGACAATACATTGAAGAAGTGGTCTATGTCAGAGTTAGAAATGCAGGCAACTTTAAGACTCAAACTAAAGATATTTTCTAACCAGCAGTTCAGAACCTCCAGAAGAGGTGGGATTTGAATCTGGGCCTCCTGGCTCAGAGATAGGAACACAACCACTGCATCACAAGTACCCCTAAGGCTGAAACAGGAGGTATATTTGATCAATTTTCCGAAGAAGGGTCCTGACCCGAAACGTCAGCTTTTCTGCTCCTCTGATGCTGCCTGGCTTGCTGCGTTCGTCCAGCTCCACACTTTGATTAAATAGATAACAATGTGTCCAAAAATGTTATGACACATCCTGGAGCAGATGGGACTTGAATCTGGGCCTCCTGGTCAAAGATAGAAACACTATCACTGTGCCACAAGAACCCCAAGGCTCAAACAGAACAGCCCCAGAGATGATTGAGAGCAGCTAAGCAGCACCACAAGTGCCGACAAGACAGTTCTTGTAACTTGTCCTTTTCACGATTGAAACGGGTTTGGTAAAAAGAGGCCCTCATTGCCTGAAGTGACTGAACTGATGTACGAAAAGAACAATCTGACTTAATGTTATTGGATATTTTGGGACATGCACAGCGCAGAACATTTTTTGCATATTTTAAATTCAAATTAAAATGGTGCCATAAAATGGCAAAGGATGTGTATTTACTTTGCATTTGTGCAGAATTTAATTGGATTGTAAAGTTTTCATTACTTCAGAGATTGTTGTGTTTTTAAAAAGAAAGAGGCCCTCATGAAGAGCTCCATGGCACAGTAGACCAGAAAGCCTGGGTTCAATTCTCACTTGTTCCAGAGATAGCATGTCTGAACAAGTTGATTAAAAATATTTTTAAAAAGCTGAGTTCTAGAGGGCTGTAATGATACAGTGTTAAAGTCCCTGTCTCTGAGCTGGAAGACCCAGCCTCAAGTCCTACCTGTTCCAGAAGTGTATATAGTAACATTTCAGAAACCTGGTCATAGAAACCTACATAAGTGTAACAAAGCAATAGGTTGATAAAACTGTTTTTAAAAAAAGCTG
>NC_063347.1:4822899-4891474 GCF_021869965.1 Rhincodon typus
AAAGCTGAATTGTTTCTCCAACTCTATTATAAAAAAACTATGACTCTATTATCAAAAAATAGGCACGTCTGCATATGCAGGCTCTAACTGTCAGTGTGACATGGGATGTTGGAGTCACTGGCTAGGTCAGCATTTATTGTCCATTCCTAATTGCCTTGAACTGAATGGCTTGCTGGGCCATTTCAGAATAAACCACATTTCTATAGGTCAGGAATGACATGTAGGCCAGACCAGGTAAGGATGGCAGTTTCCTTCCCTAAAAGACACTAGTGAACCAGATGGGTACAATGACAATTGACAGTGGTTACTTAGTCACCATTCAAATACCTATTTAAAAAAATGCTTTCAAATCAATTTGGTCAGAGATGTTGCAGCACAAATCTGGAGCAGGCAGGACTTGAACCCAGGCCTCCTGCACAGAGGTAGGGACATTACCACTGTGTCACAAGAGGACTTAGGTTACATTTTTTAATTCCAGACTTCTGTTGATTTCAGATTTTACCATTTGCCTTGATGGGACTTGAACCCATATCCCAGAACGTTAGTCTTAGACCCTGGATTACTAGCCAAGTCAAATTACCACTATATCATCCTTGCTATATTTTACTTTCTATCTTGACAGGGTCCAGATTTCTTTCCTTCCCCTTTAAGCATCATAATGATAAAGTACAGCTCTTGCCTGCATTCAAGGGGAACGCTACACATCTGTCAGCAATATTCACAAAATATTGCATTTTCAGAATTAACCTAGCTGCGCAATTATTCATATTGGAGAGGACAAGTTAGTTGGTTGATGCAGGG
Source organism: Rhincodon typus (assembly GCF_021869965.1). Lineage (NCBI taxonomy): Eukaryota > Metazoa > Chordata > Chondrichthyes > Orectolobiformes > Rhincodontidae > Rhincodon > Rhincodon typus. The sequence goes on from NC_063347.1 coordinate 4,823,701, forward strand.
CAGTCCCTTAAGAGTCTGCTGCCTTCTATTAAATTGCAGCTACTGCAAAACATTAATTGCCTTTTTCAGAACTCTGCCTCACTTTACTACGCCTTCCCTGGATACCAGTGACCTAAAAGCAGGCTTGTACTCTGTTGTGAGTTCGGTGAACCCTTAAATGAAGAATCACAACTTCCATATCTCCAAAGATACAGTGAGTTTGAAAAAAGATGTTTTAAACTTATATCCTAGAATTTGTTTTTGTTAACTTGTGAAATGTGTTACCATTTCCGTGGTGTTCTGCCTGCCAGCCAGTGACGCCCACATCCCACAAATGAGTAAAAAAAGTACTCGAGCAGCTAGAGTAATAGGATCAAGTTATTCTGAAAGTGAAAGATTATCATTCCCTCATTGTCACCAGAGAGAGGGGAGAATGCTGACTCCATTCTCAGGTTCAATTCATTTGTAATAAATTCCTTTGAGTGTGCGGAACGCTCTTTCCAATCTTATATGAGTTTGAAAGAAGAAAGGAAATGTTTTTTATTCTGCCATCTCACATCATTGACATACCTCTCAATGTTTCATGTGCAATAATTGCCTTTCAGAGAGAACCTTTAGCTTTGTTTCAGCATTCAAAGTGCCCTGGTTAGTGAAGACTAGAAGATGGTCTGTAAATACTGGTTTGACATCTAGCGTAATATTCTCATCTGTACAGAAGGGTCACTGGCTCAGAGGTAGTATTCCTACTTCTGGGTCAGAAGGTCTGGGCACAGACTCAGTAAACAAAAACTGAACATTGGATTGCCATCCAGCAGGGGTACTTGTGTCTGATAGGTGTGGTCTCCTACTGTAATGTGTAGGTGGAACTCTGTAGTTTTACCTGCAGACTACCTTGGAGCAGATATTTCAAATATAAAAACCCTGAAGGAAACCATCTCAGCTACTCTCCAGAATGTTGTGTGAAACTTGAACTAGGTTCTGCCTTCCAGCTTGAGTTAAGAATGAACAAATAGCAGAAATGATGGTCTACATGCTATTCTGGCAATGTCTGATGATAAATAATTAGTTAATCTATTTTGTGGTGGTGTTGGTTGAGCAAAGAACTTTGGTCAGAACAATTCTTTTTTTGCATAGTACACCTTCATATAATAACAGAACAGCCAAACCACTTGAAGATGATGCATCCACACTGTTGAACAGGAATGGCAATAGCTAACAGTTCAAAAGATTTGATCACAATCAAAGACCAATTCAGAATCAGATTAAACTTCTATCTTCATCAACTAGAATTCATATAATTTAGACAGGAACCTACAGAATCATTGACCACGTGAGTAGATGCAGAGAACAAGGCTCATCATGTCCTTCTTCCAGTGATGAATTGTTGAGTATGGAGATCTCATCCACCATCCTGGAAGCTTTCCAAAAATAATTGCTACACAAACCAAAAACTTACAGCATCAGAGAACTGAAGAATGATGTGTTATAAAGGGGAAGTGGGTTGAACCCCTCTGATAATTAAACCGAAACACAGCCCCAATCTGTTACAATGGAAATGGAGGTTCCCTTCTAATAATTACACCCCCCCAAAGCACCCAGAGAAGCTCAACTTTCCCCTTGTAATCTGTTAAAGGAGTGGCTAAAAGAAAGAAAATCCTTGATTCCCTCTATAAATAACAAGTAACAATTTATTTATTTAACCGTAACAATGAACAATATAACAGAATTACTAACAAACCAAACAATTCCTCCTTGAGTACTACTAACCATTCCCTAACTGAATTAAATTCTACTGGAATGCTGTTCAAATAAACACAAGTCCCACTTGTATAAACCCAGTTAATAAGGCAGCAATAAATTAAAACTTAATCTTTCTAAGTTCGCACAGAATGTGTCTTCCGGAAAGTTCCGTCTTCTCTGTTGATCATCTGTCAGGAACGTCTTCTCTTTCTGCTGTTCTCTACGTAATTTCTTCTGTGAGGATTTTGAACTAAAAGTGTCGTGGTCCCTTTGATGGGGCTTTTTAGAGAGCTTAATGATTTTGTGTGAAAGCCAGGTTTATGTCTCCGATGGCAGATTTGCTTTCGCTTCAGATGGCAGTTGGCTCTCTGCTGATTTTCCAAATGCCCTCTTTTTTATACCCTGGATGAACTGTCCATTTCTTACACTAGGATTGGTCCCAGGTTGTCAACACCATCAGATTTAAATTCAATTGGCTTTCAGTATCAAGGGCCTGGTTTAAATTAATTAGCTAAATTCAAAAACCTGTTGTCTTGGTAAAATTGCTGCTTTACCTACTAATAGTATAACCTTTCGATACATTTTTCAATTCATGAACTCGCTGTAATCTGGAGCTGCTTGCAGAAAAATTTTTCTTTATAAATCACCAAGCTTAGAAAAGCACTCTATCTTTTAAAGGGACCATGCATTTTTTTCTGCCTTATTATTTTACAAACACATTCTAGCTTCTGCCTTCCAATTCATGACTTTTCTACTCAGTTTTGCAACAGATGGATGCAACTATGTAGCAATTCTTACAGGTCGATGAAACTTACAGGTTGTAAGTACAAACATCATCATTGACACAATCACTACAGCAAGATGTGGCCTTCTGCATGCACCTCTGATTACCAGTGACCTGAATAGTCATGGGGATACTATAGGTATTGAGGTGCTCCATCAGCCAAAATAATATTAAATGGCAGAGAAGTTTGACAGACTTAGTCAAATAGCTAAGGAAATATCCAGCTTTCAATCAACTTCATAAGGCATGTGACAGAAAGGGCCTTTAGCTGATGCAGCAACAAAAAGCTGCACACTGACACAAACAGACCATGCACAAATGGATACCTTCAAGCTGCAATAAAGACCATCTGGTATTCTGATAGGCATATACGTGAAATGACCAACAAACCAAAATCTATTGATGCGACAAGACTAAGAGTACTGAGCACCTGTTTCACACTGTCAATCTCATGGACAATATCAATGTCATCACATCGTCTGAAGTGTTTACAAAAGTTCAAATTATCTGTCCTTAGAAAACTGGTGATTATCTGTAATTGGCTAAGAATGACACAGGGCCATGTGCTAATATGCTGACCTTGCATATTGTGGAAAAACAAAGTACACACAGACATGGGAAGTCATGACAAAGCCTACAAATGTAAAACTTCCAGTGTACGATGGTTCACTAATTTCATTTGCAGTCTCAGTTATGTAGGAGTGCAAGTACAATCTGCTTAATACTTCCCGATGTTCTCCATTGTAAACACTGCTGGACCAGCAATTGCCAATATACCGGCATGTCATGATTTCACACTAGTCACAATCCATGTAATCACTCAAACATCAGAGACAAAACAGAATTGCTGCAGATTGTTCAAGAAACCTTTGCAGAACTGAATGAGAAAGAAGATAGAATATTCCACTTCCTTCTAAATTTGCGGAGCTATAATCTCAGCTGTCTGTTGTGGAGAAGAAAATGAAAGGTCAAGAGGAAAAGGCTGAATATCTAGCCCAGGATTAATTTAGTGTTGAGATCAACCACTTTGAGATGATAAAGTCATTAGGGGATCTTCTGCTGAGCTCAGAAAGATGAGTGAAAGGAAAGAAAGAAAGCAAGTGGGTGGACTACAGGCTCTATATCATCAATCCAATGAAAAGAAAACTGATGGACAGGAAGATATAGAGCAGAATATGAAAGACCAATAGAAGGCTAAAATTTTGGTAGAATTAGAAGAATCCAAAGTGTGAATCCATAAGCATCAAAATGAATTGGAAATTCTTAACGAACAAAACAGACATGGAAATTTGAACCACTAGAAATAGCTTGAGAAATGAGAAATTTGCCACATTGAAGTAAAGGTTGGCTGTAGTGCATTAGAATAAACAAAGTTTGGAACAGCAACAATAGTCCATGAAATAAAAACTTAACACAAACAGGAATGACAGACAGTATCACCAGAGAAAGTCATCAGTATGAGATGTGGACCTATCAGCATATCACCTATATGTTATTAGAGATTTAGGCTCACTTGTTCTTGTAAATAGTTAAACTTTGTTCGGAAAGAAGGAGGATGTTTTTGTATCATGCCTTTAAGAGAATTCACCATTAGCCAGTATGAGTTCGAAAGCTGCAAGCGTATAAGTGAATTCATTGCTGTATTATCTATTTCAACTCTTATGTGTTCTAAATAAACTAACACAGAGTTAATCAATTCCTGACAATCAGTTGACCGTTATTATTAATATGACACTTCAAAATGAAGCTTAAATTCATAGCAATAAATTAGAAGGGCTAGCAATTGCGTTTAGGTCAGGTTGATGCCATGTTTGTTATATAATGTAGATAAGGAATTCAGAAGTGATTACTCAGATATTAATGTAACACTGGATTGTTTAGCTGACAGGAAGCAATCAGTTGTCACTTTGGGTTGGCAAGCTATTACAAGTGAAATGTCACATGGGTCAGTGTTGGGGCCTCAACTATTTACAAATCATGTTTAAAATGGATAGGCCCAGATCTTATGCTGTGGTGCGGCAAGTTCGCAGGGCCAAATGGCCTACTCCTGACTTTTCACCATTAAAAGTGATGAAAATGCAGAACTCACTGCTGTGGGGAGTAATTGAGATGAATAGCGCAGATGTATTTGGGAGGAGCTGGATAAGTACGAGGGAGAAAAGGATAGAAAGGTATGCTGTCTGGCATAGGTGAGGGTTAGAGGAGTTTCACATGGAGCATAAACGTGGGAACGGACCTTTTGAGTTGAATGACCTGTATCTGTGCATAAAATAATTTTGCAAGAACAGGTGCAAGAGATTCAGAAAAGAGGATTTTCAGATCCTCAAAGTATTGCAGTCTGAAATTGGTTTTTGAAATGTACATCAAAGGAAGGTTCTTAAAGGCATGGGTGAAATGTTGATGAGGGCATGAGCTGGAATGTTGGGAAAATAAGATGAGATCTGTAGTAATTAGGTTCTCAATGTCAAAAGCAAAAACTCCCCTTCTTCAACCGAGTGCTGACAGTGAGACAGGAATCTCGCTTGTGAGTGGTGCAAGGCCTGTTAGCAATCATTTGCATGTATTATCATCTCATTCTGAATTAATCTTGTTTCGGATAAAGGCAGTTTTCTGTTCTCCCAGGCATTGGATGGAAGCTAGATGGCCAACAATTCCCAACATGAGCACTTTGAATGGTTGCCTGGCCACTGCTTGCTCCTCTGGACCTCTACATTGGACAACAGTCACCCACATTTTAGGGAACACTCCACTGACAGTGACTGGTGGCACACCTCTATCCTTGGAAGTTGGCATTGGACATAATCAGCCTCACGGTTGATTTGTCTGCTGACAATGAGATTTTGATGCTTGGATTGGTTATTGGAGCCTTGCAGTATTCTCTGGACACAGTGTGCTGCATAATCCTTGCATTTGAGCAGCCAACGAGGAGATGTGGTGGACTATAAAGAACTGAAAGATAACAGTAGTATGTACGGAGGAAGATGAGAACATTGAGCAGGATGAACATCAGCATCAAGTGCAACATACCTGACAGGACTTAATTGTCATCCGTTCCAGTAGATGAGGGCTAGGTGCTGTGATCCCTCATTAACTTTAAATTTGTTATGTTTGAAAGACAAGCAGTCTCTGTCTATTCCAGGAGGCAAATACAGGCTTCATTTTATTGTTCTCTTTTGCTGTTCCTGAATAAACATGAATGTTTTTACCCATTTGAAGGCTTACCAATAAGTGATAGCCCCGCATTGAACAATGAGGAGAGGTTGGGCTGCACTGGGCATTGAGGAAAGAGTGGAACTCTGTTGGACAGACTTCTTAGATATGATGAAGGTAAAGACAGGCTAGCCGTGTAGCGTATTTGTTCAATAGCAATCGAATTATGAATATTTACTTGTACGTGCAATGAAGTGTCAGCCGTGCCACCTATGTGCCTGAGGAATTTTTTTTTGGGATCCCTTCCTTTTATGCGCACAGTGAAGTGCCACTGTTGGCAGTGTGGTTGGGCTTTAAAGATAGTGTCGGCACCAGGCATCCTAGGAGGTCCCAGCAGTGGCCAGTACGTCTGCCTGTGGTGAGTGGGATAATACAATGAGCAGGGTGCTTAGCTGATGAGGCACTTCCAAAAAATTGTGTTAGAAATCTCTCTAGGGCTCACAGAAAGAAACCTTCCATGAAACTTGACACAACGGATTTCTAGTAAAATTCAGCCCCCTTTCTGCATGCCTGTATTTCAACAATTTTTGCGATATTATGTCAGTTAAATGTTAAGGCACTGATCACTTTTCCCAAGTTTGCCACGGTTTGGTAGTGTTTTATCACAACTGCATAAAGCCACAGAGTGCATGTCTGTAGTAACCAGCATGTTTGTTGGATTCTCCCATGATAGAATCATGGAAATAACTGTATGGATTGAGGCCATTTTCTTGCTTTGACTGTGCCAATGCCAACTGGAGCTATCAATTAAAATCCTGTTTCAGTGTCTTCCCTTGTATGTTTTCAGTATTTTCTTTCAAAGTATTTATCCAGTCCCCTTTTAATTGATGCAGTCTTTACTTCAATGATCACTTCAGGCAAACCATTCTCAGTTGTAATAAACCTTCTTAAAAAGAAATCTTTTCACTTCCTGTGATAATTCCCAATAGTCTGTGTCCAATCAATGGAAACAATTTGTAACCATTCACAAAGAGACATCTTGTACAAATTTGACATTGAATCATGGAATGTTACATATTTTCTTAGCATTTATATTCATTGCCCTTCGAGACAAACCAGAATCCCATTTGTCTTTTTAATGTTCTTCACTTCTCACTTTCTGTCTTTGAGTTGCTGTGAAAGAGAGTCTCTTGGTTAATTGGAGGTCGGTTTAGCTCAGTTGGCTGGATGGTTGGTTTGCGAAGCAACCTCTCCCCTCATCTGAGGTATGTTGGCCCTCAGGTTAAATCACTACCAGTTGTCTCTCTCTAATGAAAGAGCAGCCCTATCATCTGGTATGACTGGTGACTCGACTTGGTTAATATTCTGAATGAGACCATATTTCCTAGATCTGTTTGAAAAGTGTGAATCTGCACATTTTTGAAATAATTATATTTGTGGCACAGATGTAGTTTGAGCAGTCAAAGCTTCTCTCTTTCATTACTTTTGTTCCCCTTCCAGCACTGAGTTAAGCTAACTCAGCAGAGATGGAGCATCAAACTTGGGATCTCTCTGACCTGCATTGCTGAACGTGAACTCCATGGGAATACCCATTTCGAACCTTTATTAGGGCTACTTCAAAATGATCATCAATTGATGCTGTTTTATTTTTGCATTGACTAAATAACTGATTGTGTTTCAGCTGAGACCAAAAATAAAATGTGATCCTTTGAAACTTGAAGCGGAATCCTGCAGACAAGCTGGCAGGCAGAGATTGCTTGATACAGTAGCAGTTCTTTGCATTGCTGTTCACAACAGCTTACAGAAGCATGAAAGGTGGACAGTGTTCAGAGAATGGGGGATTGAAGAGAAGGCACATTAAAAAGAATGGAGGTTGTTGGTGTCCTGAAGGAAGATGGTATGGCAAAAGGGTTTCAAAGAACATGGTGCACACAGAAAACTGCTCATAATAATCTCAGAGATAGTTTATGACATTTTAGAATAGATTGGTTCTCTTTGGATACAAGTCTCACATTTTTCTCATGCATGTGTAGCAAAACCTATTGCATAGAATTTATAGAAACAGGGCATTTGGCACAACCTGTTCCTATCTCACAGCCATTTACTATCAAATATCTCTGTCTGCTATATGTCTTGTCTCACTTCTAATGAGACTTTTACATAAGCCTCCTCCCACCTTACTTCATTGCATCATATTAGAATCTTCTTTTCTCTATCAAGTACTTTTCTGGTGTCCCCTTAGCCCATCTGTGCTGTAGTAGCAAGTTCCCCATACTAACTATTCTCTGGGTGAAGACTTCTTCTGAATACTTATTGGATTTATTCAGGAGTGTCATACTTACGAGCCTGAGTTTTGGACTTTGCCACAAATGAAAACATCTCAATTCTTTAAAGCTCCTCATAGTTTTAAAGATCTCCATTAGATTACTCCTCACCTTTACCGAGAAACTGCATTGAACAGAAAGTCACACCACCAGGAAATCAAATATTTGGATTTCAAATCCCTAAAAACATTATCCAAGGGCCCAAACATACCTTCCAGGTGAAGCAGCACTTCACCTTCACTTCCCAAAATCTAGTCTATTGCATTCACTGCTCACAGTGTGGTCTCCTCTGCATTGGGAAACAAAGTGTTTCGTAGAACATCTACATTTTGCTTGCAGAAAAGCCACTTTAACAAACCAACCTGTTCCCTGGCCAACATCTCTGTCTCTGGCTTGCTGCAGTGTTCCAGCGAAGCTCAGCGCAAGCTGGAAGAACAACACCTCATTTTCCACTTGGGGACACTGCAGCCCTCCAGACTCAATATCAATAATTTTAGTGCCTAAACTCTCCGATGTCCTAGTCCCCTATCCCACACACCAGGTCTTGTTGTCACATAGCCTGCCATTACACACTACCTATTGTTAGTTGCTAACAATCCCCATTAACAGCTATTCACCCTCCTAGCCAGATCATTATCAACTCCTTTGTCTATCCAACTGCTCTTCTCTCTCTCTTCGGGCTCTATCCTATCGTTTACTCCCAACCCCATCCCCTCCCTGTTTTCTGCGTATAAACAAAAGTTTTCCTAGCTACCATCAGTTCTGAGGAAGGGTCACTGGACCAGAGACGTTAACTCTGAATTTTTCTTCACAGATGCTGCCAGACCTGCTGAGCTTTTCCAGCAACTTCTGTTTTGTCCCTAAACACATTTCTTTAAATTTGTGTTCTTCTTTCTTCTATTATTCTTGCTCTCCTGAGGGGAGGAGCTCCCAACTTATTGTTTCCTTTCCCATCCTGGAAGTATACTTGGACAATTCTGTCTAGAGAGTGCAGGCATTGAGGAGCAATCAGTTATGGGAAACCTCCCTGATTTTTATTTTTAAATGCTGAAAATACGAAGATGCCCAACAGATTCCACTGCTGCTGTAAGGGAAATCTAATTATAAACTGTTCAAAGTTCTCAAGAATTGCCTGTGATCAAAACATTGCTTGCGTACAGAAGACTTGCTGTGTATTATCTGCTGTCACATTTTAAAAGAAAAAAATTGCCCCAATTCCCCAACTGAGCAGAGAGGCTGGCTAACAATTAGAGCTGACCACAAGCCCACAAGAATGGGCTACTTCAGCATACACCTTGGGTCAGGCTTGTAATTGGTTTGCTCTTTGTGGCTCTGTTTCACAATTTGTTGAGCACATACCACTTGAATTGAAACCACTCTATGTAAAACATTTAGGCTCTCATCAATGTAGATGTGAATAATCACAGACAGAATATAAAGTGCACATTGCCACCATAAGGGGTTTGGTTAACATTCAGTGGTGTAGTTTTACACTGAAGCTGCAATTACCCCATAAATCCAAAATAAACTTCCCTGGAATTTACTGTAATGAGTTGGTGCTTGGAAGTGGAAAAGCTATCTTATTCTGCTTAGTGTGGAGTTATTAGCATCCACACTCTGCAAAATTGACTAGACTCAGACAAGACTTTCTAATAATTGCAAGGAGGGAAAAAGCCAATTTAGCAGAGTTTAGATTTTATCTCTAACAGTACAGAATAAAAATGTGATTTTATTTTATGATTTTATTCAGGATTTACTTCTTATGGTTCGTGCTGTTGCATTTTATGTAGTGCAGTTTTGATTTTTGTTGGAAAATTGCAGTTTTAAAATGAATTCTTTTAGATGTGGAGTGGTAAGGAAATATATTTACTCTATGCAGTGTCAGAAACAGGCACTATTCAAGAACTAGGTCAAGCAGTGACTCCAGAGACAGAGATAGTAGGAACTGCAGATGCTGGAGAATCTGAGATAACAAGGTGTAGAGCTGGATGAACACAGCAGGCCAAGCAGCATCAGAGGAGCAGGAAAGCTGACGTTTTGGGCCTAGACCCTTCTTCAGTGACAGACCTGCTACATAATTCAAATCCTTATGGATGAGCTATCAGAAGATCCTGATTCATCCCAAGACTCTTGAATCAGCCACACTGACCAAGGACAATGATGGAGTCAGTCTAATCGACTGTCCTTCGTTTGGAGAGAAGCTATCAGCTTGGATTTTTATTGTCAATCTTTAAAACATTAGCTTGGTGTTTCTTAATCTGTACTCCACTTTGCTTATATTCCTGTAATGTTGTGGTCTCTTACACTCTGGACGTTGACCTCTCAACTTGCATTCTCAGTTCAAAAAGAAATTAACCACACTTTGTTTTCATTTTCTCTGTTAGATTCTTGGAGAGGTGTATGCAAAGATCTTTTACTGTTCTGTTATTTGATTCTGAAAATCTCTTGAGATTCTGATAAATTTTTGAAATGCTTAAGAGGTGCACACACACTATTAGATAGTAGATCGCTAATTCTCATGCCTTTTGCACTGACATATTGGAATTATTCGAGGAGAATTCAGGGAAAGAGTCATCTTTTATTTTGATCAGTGTTTATTTCCATTTCTCAGAATGGTATTCTTCATCCTTCCCCAGTACTTATATCATGAATATTCATTTTTCTCCCCGTGCCACACAGTGATGCTTGGTAATGAATGTGGGCAAGTGATCTGGGTCAACAGATACCAAGCTGGAGGATACTAGCAAAGGTTGAATCTTCTGTCAAGCTAATTTTGTTCCTTGTGCTGAAGCAGGGCACCAAGGTTTAGAAAGTACATATCTTTGGGAAAGGAAGGATATCAGAAAAAGCCTTTTTATTGGATAATGACATTTCAATATAGCGTAAGAAAGTCCTGAGCGAAATAGTCCATTCAGCCCATTTATTTTTTATAAGGGAAATGGAATTCAAAAGCGTGAACTTTTGCTACAGTTATGCAAAGTGCTGGTAAGGCTACAAGAATGGGCCAATTCAGCATACACCACGGGTCAAGCTTGTAATTGTTTTGCTCTTTGTAGCTCTGTTCTTGTTGTGGATATTTCACTTGAATTGGAGCCACTCTTTATGTAAAAAGTTTATATAAAAAAAGATCTGGTGAACTGCACACAGTTTTGGTTTCTTCTTTAAGAAAATATATAAATGTGGTCAATTGAAAATATTCACTCAACTGATACCTGGGATAGAGGTGTTTATCTTATGAAGAAGGTTGGACAGGCTAGCCTGTATCCATTGAAGTTCAGATGATTAAGAGAGCATCTTATTGAGATGTAGAAGATTCTGAGAGGACGTTACAAATTAGGGGCAGGAAAAGTCATGCAGCCCATTGATCTTGCTCTGCCATTTAGCAGCGATCACGGTTGATCTAATTATGGCCTCAACTCCCCATTTCTGCTCATCCTCCAACAACCACTGACTCCCTGGTTAGTCAAGAATCAATCTGCCCCTATCTTGCAAATATTCAATGATAGAGCACTTTGGCTATGAAGAGAGGCTGAATAAATTTGGGTTGTTTTCTTTAGAGCAGTGAGGGTTGAGGGGGGAGCTGATATAGCTGTCTCAGGTTATGAGAGCCATGGACAGGTTGGACACATAGCAGCCAGTTGTTCCCCTTAGTTAAAGGGTCAATAACAAGGGAACACAATTTTTAAGGTGAAAGGCAGGAGTTTTTGCCTCAATTATCTTCCCAGGCAGTGCCTTCCAGACACCCACACCCTCTGGGTGAAAATGTTTTCCTCAAAACCTTTCTAAACCTCCTGTCTTTCACTTTAAAATTATGCCCCCTTGTTATTGACCCTTCTGCTAAGGGGAACTGCTGCTTTCTAGTCACCCTATTCATGCCCCGCATAATCTGATATACCACTATCACCTCCCCCCACAACCTTCACTGCTCCAAAGAGAATAACCCAAGGTTATACTGCCTCTTTTCATAGATGAAATGCTCAATCCTAGACAACCCCCTGGTGAATCTCCTTCACACCCTCTCCAGTGCATTCATATCCCTCCTATAGTTGGTGACCGGAACTGCACACAGTACTCCAGTGTGGCCTTAGCAAAGTTCTGTGCATCTCCAACATAATCTCACTGCGCTTCCCTCCAGCCCCCACCCCAATCCAGAACCCTTTTGTGCAGATTATCTTTCTCCTTTCCCATAACAAACAGTGTTGTGGTGACAATCAGTCATCTGCTGCCCCACGCGAACACCTGTCAGGATTCATTCCCCAGAATTAGATCAGGCACTGCACGGTCCTTTGTAGGACCATCTAGATGTTGCTATGAAAAGCTCTCCTGTATACATTTCAAATAATACCCCCTCTAATCCCTTTATACTATGGTTATCCCAACTGATATTGGGGTGGTTGAAATCCCTTTATATAATCACCCTATTGTTATTTTTACACACCCTGGTCAATTGACTACATATTTGTTCCTCAATTGCCTGCTGACTATTTGGGTGCCTATAATACACATCTGAATAATTACACAGGTGAGGTTTAAATATGCCACTAGCAGTGTTATTGCAAAGTCCCAATGCCAGTGTGCACTTTTACTTCTTTTGCAACATGATTCCACAAGACCGGAATCGAACAGGCTAGCTGCACGATTATGAAGATGCACAAGATGAAGAGCAGAAGACCACATGAGAAAAGAACAGTAGTAGGCCATTAAGCCCATTAAGTCTGCTCTGCCATTCAGTAAGATCATAGCTAATCTGATTATCCGCAACTCCACTTTCCTAGCTTTTCCCTATTCATCTTCCCTTACTAGTTAATAATTTGGCTATCTCAGCCCAGAATGTAGTTAATGCTCCAGCCTTGATAGCTCTCTGCAATAAAAAAATTACACACATTCACTACCCTCTCAGAGAAGACATTCCTCCTCATCTTTGTCCTAACTGGGCAATGCCTTACTCTAAGACTCTGTCCCAGACTCACCCACAAGGGGAAACAATTTGCAAAGAGCTGCCAGAGACATGAAGGGCCAAATGGCTCCTTCTAAGCAGTAACCGTTCTGTAATGCTTTTTCAGCCTGATCTGCACAGTCTGTTATTTTGAAGAACTGTATCATGCCTTCCTTCAAGTGGTAGAGTTGACAGCAGAGACCATTGTTGTAGACAGGAAATGGCTTTAAGAAGGAACCAAACATGTTTTTAGAGAGGGAAAGAATTGTAGGGTTTGATAGATTCATAGCAGGGATTGAGTCTATGGAAAGGAATGGTGAGTTGAGCCAAACCATCCTTTTATATTTCTAAACAATTGCGATCTATACTTTCTCCTGTCTCAGTATTTATTGCACAACAGCATTGGGACTGTTTCAAAAATAATTGCTAAAATGGAAAAGAAAATTGATTTACATTAATGTTTTAAAACCTTGTTTCTACCTTCTGAATTTCAAATTAAGATGAATGTTACAAAAACTACATTTTCCAATCAAAATCCCAATATGTTTATAGATGCATTGTTTACTAATTTTCTTTCTTTTAAATTACAATTACCAAATCCGTTCGGGTTTACAGGCATCAATTTGTAATTTAATGCATGATTTAATAACCATTTCTATCTTCTGAAAATCAAAACCAATCTGTATTGATGCTTGTTTGAAGCAATTATCTAGATGAAGTGTTTCTAATAAATGAATATTTGAGGCTAGCAATTTTGTACATGTCCAGGTTTGCTTTTTTAAAGATAAGTAACTCACCGAGTATCCATTTAAAAAAAATAATTATAATCAATATGCTGTAGTTCTATTTGCTTCACTTCTAATCTTCTAAATTTTTTTGAACAGTGAATATTACTGTTGTCTACAATATTAGATGAATAAATTGTAAAGTTTGACAGTGTCAGGGTTCTGAATATCAATAATTGTTCAATTGTAAATGGAACGTCATATTCATCAACTGAATCTGATCATTTTTTTCCACCTGTAATTTTCTTCTCTCCTTTGTTTCATATAATTATATGGACAGGTTTCTGTGTTGTAAATTCTATGTTGATGTTTATGCTGTGCCTGAGCCAATTCCCACTATACACCATCTCATCCTACCCCAAAACATGTTCTATTTCTTTTGCCTCATGCTCATTGAGGATCTTTTTAAATCCATTTATGCTATTTACCTCAACCACTCTTTGTGATAGTGAGTTTCTCATACTGTTGATTCTCCAGATTTCCGATTTCTCCTGAATTCCTTATTTATTAGTGACTCTTCTAAATTTAGAGCCCTAGTTTTGAACAGCACCCACAAGCAGCCTTTCTTTTCCTGTGTCTGCTATTTCTGTTTTTGTAACAGTAGTACTATGTGCAATTCTGGTCACTCTATTATAGGAAGGAATTATTAAACAGGAGAGGATTCAGAAAAGATTTACCAGGATGTTGCCAGGAACGGAGGATTTGCCTTATACGGAGAGGTTGGATGGGCTGGGACTGCTTTCACTGGAAAGTAAAAGATTGAGGGGTGACCTTTAGAGAGGTTTATAAAATTATGTGGGGAATAGATAACTTGAATAGGCAAAATGTATTCCTTAGGGTGGGAGAGTTCGAAAGTAGAGGGCATATTTTTAAGGTGAGATGAGAAAGATTTAGAAGGGACTTGAGGGGCAGCTTTTTCACTCAGAAGAAAAGAGAGATGCAGGTACAGTTACAACATTTAAAAGACATTTGCACAGGAACTTGAATAGGAAAGGTTTAGAGGGATATGGGCCAAATGCAGGGACTAGTTTAGTTTGGGAAACTTGGTTGGCATGGACGAGTTGGACCGAGGGGTCTGTTTCTGTGCTGAATGACACTCTGGCACTCTGACTCTATCAGGCCCTTTCAAATTTTTAAGGCTTCTGTCAGTGTCATTCCTCTGTCTTCTTTTTCCTAGATGAGAATAAACTGTTCCATAGGTGCTGGCCATTCATGAAACCTAGACAGTAAACAGTAACAAAACAGAAATTGCTGGAAAAACTCAGCAGGTCTGGCTGCATTTGTGGGGAGAACTTAGAGTTAACGTTTTGGGTTGAGTAACCCTTCCTCAGTAAACGGTAATGTTTTTTTTTAATACTGCATCTGTGTTTAATTGGATCCCTTCTTCTCCTGTTGTATACCTTTGAGAGTGTATGTTTTCCAAGACGTCTACGCTTTAGTAATCAGGGGAATGGGCCTCAGCTTATTTTCTTCACCTTCAGGATTAAGACTGATTTTTGTACCTCTACCATCAATATAGTGGAGACCAGTACAGTCAGCATAACCCGTATGTAGCTTCCTTCTATTTGAATATTCAAAGTTCATCTTGGTTCTGTTATTTTGTTTACATTCCCTCCAGTGAACTAGTATTCAGTCATTCATAATTGAGCCTGGGAACTTTTCATTCATAATCTGAGTTTGTACAGAATCTGGGGCATTGAGGTGTTATGCATTGCAGGAAGGTTTACTAACTAGTGTCACAGAACTAATTGTAATCTTTTGATTTAAAACATCTTGACTTTCACTGTAAATAGGGCTGAAATGTTAAGGGTAGGTTTAATATTGTAGCACTTCTTCAGTTATTAAGTAGATCAGCAAAAGAAATGGTGAAACTGTCTCTGTTCCTATGGAGTGCCTTTCTCTTTGTTTTATCAGTTGGAAGTATTAGTAATTGCAGCATAGTTAAACATAGATAAAGTTAAAAGCTTTAACTGAGCCTTCATTTTGCTACTGTTCTGATTACCATCAACTCTCTCGCTTACAGCAACCAGAGATGCTCCACTTGGCTTCAGTCCAAGAGCTGCTATCTTGGCTCCTGAAAATCTCTTTGGATGAAGCAATGGACCAAAAAAACTATACTGAGAGTTAATTGGAAGGCAGTTGGATGTTCCAAAAATAGTTGTGGCTTACCAGAATTATTCTTTGGGGTATTTCACTCCTCGCTGCTGATGATACAACTCAGTCACCATGTAAATTAATGGTAAATGATAGCAGCTTTGGGACTGAATAGGACAGGATTAACCCTGACTTCTTTTGTCTATATCACTTACATTTGAACTTGGCCCAGCCTACTGAGTTGGGTAACTTTTTGGTCACAGTTTGCAATGTAGTGCCACATAAATTTAGTAGGGCCTTCCTGTTGGCAGGGAGGGTGTGATGTTGTATATTTAACTGTAAGGGTCCAGACTTGTAATCAGGAGACCAGGGCTAATAACTGAGAAGGGTAACTTGAATTCAAGTTTTAAATATCTAGAAATAAACTGCTATTAATAAAAATGCCTATAATGCTGTTCTTTCTTCGGAAAAACCCAACTGACAACATTTGTCAAAAAAGCTTGAGGTGAATTTGAGGAAAAGCCTTTCAAAGCTGCATGTGTTTAGATTGCACTTATTGAGAGCATGATGGTGATAAATTCACTTACAGAAAGAGAATTGAGTAATTTTATGAAGAAGGGAACGAAAGATGCAGTGAAACTAGCCAAATTGCTTTCACAGAGGGCCACAACAGACATGATGGGCTGAATGTCCTCCTTTATCCTGTAGCTATTTTGTGAGTCAGTAACACACTTATGTCCTTTAGGAAGAGAGACCTCCCATCCCTAACGAGCTTGATATGTGACTCTGTTATCATATTCACGTGTTTTGGCACTTAACAATGCTTAACTCTTTGTCGTGGTTTGGAAAACCACTTGGCTGTATCAGACAGCTTACCAGTGTTGAAGGAGAGCCTTCACTGTACATACTGCAATGATGCAAGCATGTGACCAGTACCACCTTTGCAGCACCATAAAGGCCAGCCTTGCCAATCGTGCTCACATCTTCAGAATTTTATTTAGAAATAAATGGTAATGAGGTGGAAGAGCTCAGTGTTTGTCTACAAAGTGCACACTCAATTTGCGGAATAATGACTAGACTCAGATAGAAATTTCAGATGAAGAGCTCAGCGTTTGCCTAAAAAGTGGAGCACTCAATTTGCAGAATAATGGCTGGTCTCAGAGATAGAAATTGCAGACTGCTGTAGTGGCAGTTAAGTTGGGGACAAAGTAAGTAAAATGTCACTTGACATTTGACGTGTTGTATGCTTAACCCAGGAGCTCTCAGTCCCCAACCTGCTCCCTGGTACAACATCCTTGGTCTGTTTACAGGCTGGTCTGATCACACCCGCCTATACCATCAAAGATATAAAATGTGCAAGCAGCATAAACAAAAGGCAATTACAGAACATTAGAGAAAGGTTAAAGACCTGCCAAACAAAGTTGCACACGCACACAGATCTGATTATTTTTGCTGTTAAATGGAGTAGACTTTGTTATTTTAGGAAGGTCATTAAATATTATTTAGCTTTAGCAACTTTCTAAATAGAAACGTATATTTCTGGACTTTTTTTTATTTGTGATTTAACAAAAAAATTTAATCGGCAGTTTTTTAGGCAGGGAGGAAAAGCAAGTGATTCTGTTTGGAAAACCAATCTCTTAAAGGAATAAACATCGTGCAGAATGGAGTCAATCTATTTGCTTGATTTTGGTTAACAAATTTAGAATTTTGGGAAATGGGGGGTAGGTTAGTTCATTTGGGTGGGTGGCTGGTTTGTGACGCAGAGTAATGTCAACAGCGTCGGTTCAGTTCCTGCAATAGCTGAGGTTACCATGAAGAACGTTCCTTCTCAACTTCTCCCCTCGGCTGAGACGTGATGACTGTCAGATTGAGCAATCACCAGTCATCTCTGTCAAATGAGAGAGTAGCCCTATGATCTGGTAAGACTATACCTTACCTTTTTACACTGAATGTTACAGCACGGTACAGTATCAGGCCATTTACAATTATCACTCTATTCCTTTCTTCCTTGTGTAGTTATCCAGTTTTCTCCTTAAATACATCTATGCTATTTTCTACAGCCAGTACATGTGGTGGCAAGCTCCACATTGTCACGTTTTTCTCAGTAGAATAAGTTGTTCATGATCTCTTGGTCTGCCTGATACGCCACGGCACTACCTGTTATGAGCTCAACTAGTAATTTTTTCTGAGTTGGTAAGATGAGAGTTTGAGTTTAGCACCTGAATTTGCATACAGTCAAGTTGTCACTGCAATGCCATATTGAGGGATGCATTGGGATGTAGTCCTTTAGCTGTTCTAGGGGTCTGGTTTGATGTCAAAGACAGTGAATATTGCAAAGGAGAACAGCACCTGTTCTGACCCCTATTCTTTCGTCCCCGTTGTCTTCCTCATAGTTTGTATATTTGGTATCCTTTCTCTGAGTGAGCTGCAACCGAAGCTGAGAAGTCCAATTATTCTTTATAAAGGAAGGCGTCCACACCTATTGGCTGCCAGTCCCCCTCTTAGATGGCCATCTAGTACTCTAGAGGTGCAAGTCTCCATTTGCAAAGATTGAGCTTCTGACTCGAAACTGTGAATGCTACTTCCCCTGAGCCAGTGATGGGGTGCATGCAAGAACACCAGAGGATGTCGTCCTATCTTCTTGTAGTTCATCTTCTAGTTGAGATCATCTTCTAGTTTCCGCCTGCAGAGACTGTCTGAAGCAGCTTTGAATTATTCATCTTCTGATTAGAGGATTGAGAAATAATGAATACTGCATTCAAATCAATGCTTCCTCCTTCTCCTTATCACCCGAAAGCTGAGATTCCTCTTGCATACATGGGCGTGCGTATTAGTGAGGACATCAGCCTCGTGTCTTGACCCTCTGCCTGTCATGGTGCCAGGTGCTGCCTTCAGAATATTGAAGTTGCGCAGGCTTTCAGAAATTACATTTACAGAAGGGGAATGCCAGTGAAAACAAGGTTAGTTAAAACGCAGAAATGCAATAAATATAACTTTTCAGTGAATAGATTGTTTTCAATAGGATTTATTATTTAAAACGAAGTAGCCTCTATTATGTTAACATGATTGGTTATTAAATTACTAACTCTATCTAGTTGCTTATCCTGGATAGTTTCCATTATCTTTGACTCTTTCCTTGCATTAATTATGCCAAATTAATTAGAATTATTATCTTCTGACAACTTTATTTTGATTAAAATACTTAATTAATTAAAACTGTGATTGGAATATTTTTCTATCCCTTTCATAATACTAATTGGGTTTTCTCATCCCATTTTTGAATGGATCTGTTCCTTCATTGTGTACAATTATTGCTTGGTAGTTCGGATAAAACTTTAAAACTATATTCCAGCCATTGTTCTGGCTTTAATTCTCCTTATCTTTCAAACCTTGTGCATGTACAAGCAAAAGGCAGATTATAGTTCAAAGAGAGAGAAGCTATAGTGTGCAGGACCATAATTCAGCACAGGAAATACTGTGAGTAATTTATAATAATGTCATGAAGGCTCATTGTTTAATATATGGATGTGTCAGCACATGCTAATCCATGGGGAGTTGTTGATGATTCATTCAATGTGTTAGGTGGCAGGAGTGTCTGTGTATAAGATTGTAAGGTACTCACTTTTTGTCCACACCTATGATCTTTAATACTGACAAGTGCTGCTGTCACGCATTTATAAAAGAAATTTATTTTTGTCTTTTTTGAGAAATATTGCTCTCCCTATACCTGTCTTCCTCTCTGCCCCTTCTGCCTTTCTCCTCCCTTCATATTTTTTGTGCAATTACAATAACAACATGGATTTCTAGTGCACCTTTAATATTGAAACAATCAGACATGCACTACAAGCCTGTTTGTAGCTATTTTGTCAGGCTTCTGAACTTAGTATTAGGAAGGTCGGAAAATAAAACGTCTGGAAGATTTATCGTCTTCATCACCCTGTCTCAGTGTATAATCTGAATCTTCTTCGACACCAGTTTCTAAATGCTCCATGGTTCTCGCCCTCTCCCCAGAAGAATTGCATTGCATGGCCACTCCCTGATGAACACTGCCGTATTACAGCATCTCATTAATTTACAAACAATATAATTGGATAGCCCTTAGACCCTACAGTGTCATTTATGACTGATCCATGTTTCAACTTCACTTACCTGCCTAATGGTATATTAAAGAAAAATATAATTTGAGGATGGGGAAAGCAGAAATATTAATGGAAATAGCCCAAGCCAAAAGGGCACTTGCTGCTGTCATCCTCTTGGAGTTCAGTTACCATAATAGCAATGTTAACTGCAAGATCATAGTCCCTTCCTTGTTTATGGGACCATTTTGAAGTAAATTCTCAAATAAAATCCACTGTCCATCTGAGCCATTGGTGGAAGCTACTAAATCAGTTTTTTTTAATGCAAGTTGAACTAATTACTAGTTTAATTTGCTGATAGTAGAGCTGTATCTGTATCAAAAGCTTTTGTGTTATTTCTCCACAGTGTTACTTTAGAGACAAAGATTAATATTATATTGCAATACTGGGGCAATGCCTCATTGTCAGAGGCACCATCCTTCAGATGAGATGCTAAATCAAGGCAGCATCTGCCTTCCAGGTTCCTGAAGCAGTATTTAATGAAACACAGACAGTACTTCCAACGTCCAAGGAATGTCCAATATTTGGTTTTGTAAACATGTTTTACTAAATATTTGTTTTTCTCACACCAATAAACAAATTAATTGATTGTTTGCTTCATCAGTCAAAAGTCACATGACACCAGGTTATAATCCAACAGGTTTATGTGAAATCACAAGCTTTCGGAGCGCTGAGGGGTTTCACCTGATGAAGGGGCAGTGCTGTGATGGCTTGTGATTTCACATAAACCTGTTAGACTATAACCTGGTGTCATGTGACTTCTGACTTTGTCCACCCCAGTCCAATACCAGCATCTCCACTTCATTGCTTTATCAGAGTTCAGGAAATCTTGCTATGTTTAAAATGACTGAAATACAACAGTGACTAACTGTAGAGTTATTAGTGACTCACTTGATGTTTGAGTCCAGTTGTAGGGTGCAATATAAATGCTTTACTATCTTTCCTTTTAAGTGAACATCACCTACTATTTAGTATGTACATATTCTAAATAATATTTTTATTTTATCTTTGGCTGGCACCTCTGAAACCTTTTAAATCATAATGGACACAAGCATCTCTGATTGCAATCTGTGCTTGATGTTTTCCATTTAGAGGCCATTACAAGACACCAATATTTCAGAATTATCCACTAACTTTCTCAATTTCTCAGTTTTTTTCGCATTTTGCACATTTGAAGGTTATTATTCAATGTTGATTTTAGGTGTTATTCACATGACAGATTAAGTAATAATATCTTTGAAGTCCTCTTGTCAAACCATGTAAGTATCGAATAGCCCTTCTGCCTTGACATTCTGGAGCCAGCATCCTGAATTGAGAAATATTATCTGTGCAGTGCAGTACACTGCTGATTTAAAGAAAGTTTTAATTTATTTATTTTGGTTTTAAGTAATATTAATTTTCTTGCCAGCTGGTCCGCTTCAGTGACTTCACTGACAGAAATGTGTCAGCGTGGTTGCAATGAAAACAATGGGACTACTTGCAAAATAATTGTTGAACCTCAACAAACTGCTTTACTAGCTGGCAATACGCACTGCCATGCCAGTTTACTGAAACACCTTAGCTCTTGCACTTGTCTGAAACATCATTTACTGCTGTTTAATAATCTTTGAGAGTCCTCTTCTGGATACATCACAAGAATGATGTAGCAGGGAGAGAATCCCTATCAGAAGGTCTCCACACAGGGAGAATATTGATATACGTATTCCATTAGTTTTCCTTCCCTTTTAACATGTCAACCTTCATTGAGTGGATGGTGTTCTTGTTACGGAGTCAGATTGTTGTGTGTTCAAACGTGCTTGAGAAAAATAATTGTTGGCACCAGTTAACAAACATGTCAGTTTCAAAAGACATTCAGTCCTCTTGAGGACTAATCTATCCCATTCAATTTCACTGATTTGTCCCAGCGTCAACATGTTTGCTTTCGGGCCCCAGGCGTTTGAGCATGCAATCCACCATGATGCTAGAGTCAATTCTGAGAGCACACTGCTTTGTTGGCAGTGCTGCCTTTCAGGTGAGGTGTTTGCCAAAGGGGCTGTTGCCTTCTCAGTGGACATAAACAATTTGCTGGCACAGTTTTAGAAAAGGCAAGGGAGTTCTCCGCAGTGTCATAGACAGTATTTTCTTCTCAATCAATATCACTAAAAGAACGGATCATCTGTATCAGGTTGTTCTCTGTGGGACCTTGCAGTACATTGAGTGGCTGACACAATTCACTACACCACAATAGTGGCTATATTACAGAAAGGTATGTGTCATAGAGTCGGACCACTCAGAAGAGCCTCTTCAGCCCATTGTGTTTGCACTGATCTATCTACAATAATCCCATTGTCCAGCACTTTTCCCATAATTTTGAATGCTATAACATTTCAAGTGTTCATCCATGTAATTTTTAAAACTTGTGAAGCTTCCTGTTTCTACTACCCTCCTAGGCAGCACATTCCAGATTCTCACCCCTCTCTGGATGAAACAAAATGTCCTCAAATCTCCTCTAAACCTCCTGCCCTTCACCTTCAATTGATGACCCCTGTAATTGACCTTTCAACTGAGAGGAATAGCTGCTTCCTATCCACCATGTCCATGCCCCTCATAATTTTACTCATCTCAATCAGGAACCCCCTCAACCTTCTCTGCTCTAGAAAACAAGCCAAGCCTAACCAGAGATAGTAGGAACTGCAGATCCTGGAGAATCTGAGATAACAAGATGTAGAGCTGGATGAACACAGCAGGCCAAGCAGCATCAGAGGAGCAGGAAAGCTGATGTTTCGGGCCTAGACCCTTCTTCAGAAAAGGCAGATTATCTGGACATTACCATATACAGTTCGTGGGAACTTGCTATATGCAAGTTGACTTCAAAATTACTATTTTCACTGCAAAGTTCTGACACATCCAGCACTCAGGAAAGGTGCAAATACTTACTCCTTTCACCAATGTTAAGTTGCACGATACCTGACAAAAGGATGAAGCTGTACAAGGCCTTCATTAATGCTCTGAGACCAGCAGATTGAGTGTGCGTGAAAGAGCCACATGCTAAATTATGCCTTTAACCTTCTTTCCTTCCCAAAGCCTAACCAGCCTTTCTTCATAGTTAAAATGCTCCAACCCATGCAATTCTAGTGAATATGCTCTACACCCCCTCACATTTTGAGGTTGTAAAAAGTGATACGCAAATGCAAGCCCTTTACTTAGTGTTTTTCAAATGGTTGACCACACAATCCATTCCAGTTTTTGAAAGTTCAGTTACTCATGGAGGAACAATGTATTGGAATCTTAACAGAACATGCTACTCGGTAACAAGATCTGAATTTTGGGATTTAAGGTCTTGACCTCATTTGAGAGTGGCATTGAGCAGTGACCAAATACGTTTGCCTTTGGGAGGGAAAGAAGGTTAAAGGCATAATTTAGCATGTGGCTCTTTCACGCACACTCAATCTGCTGGTCTCAGAGCATTAATGAAGGCCTGGTACAGCTCCTTCATCCTTTTGTCAGGGATCATGCACCTTAACATTGGTGAAAGGAGTAAGTATTTGCACCTTTCCTGAGTGCTGGATGTGTCAGAACTTTGCAGTGAATATAGTAATTTTGAAGTCAACTTGCATACAGCAAGTTCCCACGAACTGTATATGGTAATGTCCAGATGATCTGCTTTTTTGTGGGCTGTTGCAGGATAAACATTGGCTAGGATAATGTGAATCGCTCTTGTACTCTTCTTCAAAGTGGTGTAACTAGAGAGGACGGACTGGACCTCAGTTTAAATTCTTATCTGAACACATTTTGCTCAGTATTGTGCAAATATATGGAAAAGCATTATTTCATTGGAGGCTGTTCAGAGAAGGTTCACCAGGATGATCCCCATTTGGAACATTTGGAAGGATTCTCTTATAAGAAAGAATAAAGAGGTTGGAACTCTGTTGAGTGGAATTTAGAAGAATGAGAGACAGTCTCATTGAAACATAGGATTCTTAAGGGGCTTGACAGGATAAATGCTGGTGGAATGTCCCCCTCATGGAAGAGTCTAAGACCAGAGGGTGTAGTCTCAAAATAAAGAGGTGGCAATTTAAAACTGAGATGAGGAGGAATTTCTTCTCTCAAAGGGTTGAGAGTCTTTGGAAGTATTTGCCACAGAGATCTGTGGGGGCAGAGTCCTTATGTATATTAAAGGCTGAGTTTGGATGAGCAAGTGGGCTGGCAAAAACATGGTAGAAGAGAGTACAATATGGAAAAATGTGATGTTATGCAGAAGAGGTCACTATTACTAAAATTGAGAAAGACAACAGAACAGAGTGATTAGGAAGTCCTCGCCTATGAATCACAAAAAGCTAGTGTCCAAATTCAGTGGCTAATGAGGAGGGCAAATGGAATGTTGGTCTTCATTTCAATATATGTCAGCTCTGCTGAAAGCAAACTATGCAAACAAGACAATGGCATGGATGGGGTCATCAAGATTGAGGACAGAATTCATAGTCTGGAGTTATTGAATTCGGTTTGAGTGAAGAAAACTGTAAAGTGACTTAGTAAAAAATTAGGAGCTGTTCCTCCAGCTTGCGTTGGCATCTCTATATTTCTTTCTTTTTTTATTACAATGCTTTGTGTACCTTGTCACAAAATGGTAAGATATCATTTGAGCCACATTATATATTTTTGTCTTGGCAGAATGGAGGCACAGTGTTTGGCAGCTCAGTTCTGTAGTGCAGTTGTAATTTGGGCGTGTGCGGTCTCTGGCACCCTGCTGTGCTGTTGAGGAGCGACATTAAGAAGATACTGCGTATTTTATCTGTGAGGAGGAAATTTCAGAGATAAAATTATCAATGGTTTGCTTATTTGCCAATGGCCAACTCAAACGATTTAGGGGAGGCATGGAAAGAGGTCAGAACCTTCTTTAGGGATAGCAAGAACTGCAGATGCTGGAGTCTGAGATAACACAGTGTGGAGCTGGAGGAACACAGCGGGCCAGGCAGCATCAGAGGAGCAGGAAAGTTGACACTTCGGGTTGGAGCCCTTTTTCAGAAATTGTGGTAAGGAGTTCCAAACCTCTGTCACCCTTTGTGTGTGGAAACTTCCTTATCTTTGGTGTATGTGGAGAAACACAAATCCAGAAAGGAGCAAAGAATATAAAAACACTCTTCACAAGGCTGTATGAGTTGACAATTTGTAATGGATAAAGATGGGACAGTTTGCATATGTGAATATATATAAAAAAAAATTCACTTCTGTAGCGCCTTGCATGACTTCAGGATGTCCCAAAGCACTTCACAGCCAATGAAATGTAGTCAGTGCTGCAATTTAGGGAATGTGGCAGCCAATTTGCTTGCAGCCAGGCTCCAAAAACAGCAATGAAATACTGCTTAATTTACAAAGCATCAAGGGTTACGGGGCAGACGGTGTCTGAATTTAACAATACATCTGAAAGACGCTTCTGATAAGACAGCATCTTCTTTGTACTGCACTGGAGTTTCAACTTAGGTTATATATTGAAGCTTCTGGAGTGGGACTTGAACTCACAACCTACTGACTCAACCGAGAGAGCTACCCACTGAGGCACGGCTGACATATGTAGATATATTGGTTGATTGTAATAATGTTGTAATGTTTTAATAAATGTTTAAAGTCAGTCTATCCTCTAGTGTTCAAGCCTGTTTTTATTCAAGACTGTGTTGAAAGTCTAAATGTATGTGTATAGCAATCTAGCCAGACTCCAAGCCAAGGCCCTAAGATGAAACAATGGCTCTTAACCCAATTCACTGTCCAAATTAAATAAAGCAGTGAGCAATCGGAGCTTCTGAATTTGGGTTTAATACACAATGATATCTGGCACAGAAAACTGCCACCCACTGAGCTATACAGAGCACCAAAAATCTAATCAGCATTTTCTTTGCACATTGTAGGCAAACTGATGTTATTAGACAAGGGGCATGAACACCAAACATCTGAAATATGCCTTTGACCATCTCTGTGTCTTGATTAATTAATTCCTTTTGATTCTACCTTTTGCTCCAATTCTGATGTGCTTCCTGTTCTTTACATTACCAATGTTTTCCCTGTTGATGGGATGACAAGACTCAGGGGAGGCAGAGGTTGGACCGATTTTCTCCTTCTCTTATCAGTCTAACTTGTTTTATACATCTGGCAATGACTCTTGAGAAGAGATCTTCAAAGGATGGGAGTAGGATAAAGGAATATAAAGTAACGTAGTACCTTCAGGGACAAATTAAGAGCTAAAGGAAAGAAGGTTGGGCTACTGAGCAGTGCTGAAATTTATTTTATATTTTTGTTAATTTTTAAGAAATTTTCAATGAGCTAACAGACATTTTTTGGCATACTATCAACAAAATTAGATATCTGCAATATGGAGTGAAGCCAATCGTGGTCATGGGGTGTTCAGTAAACAATTGCATTTTCAGAATTATATTAAAGCAGAAAGTCTTAGGAGTGTCAGGCTCAGTAAATGTCTGAAGGATAAAGCAAGGTTGGGATTTTGGCTGACATCACTCTTCCGACCTCGTGTTGTTGGTGAAGGCTTAACCAGAAAAAAAAATCAGGAAAGTACTTCAAGTTAAGAATGTTATATTGCCTCGAAATAAATTTTTAAGAAGCAAAAATGCCATGTTCTGAGATAAGTACCGTTATGGTCGTGCTCATTAACATAGTCAGGGACAGAGGAAAGCCTGAAGCTGTTGAAGTCGCTGTTCAGATCAGGGGATTGCAGAGTGCTGAGGAGAAACGTGAGATGCAGTCTGTTCTTCATCCAAAATTGCTTTGTTTCAGTTTTGACTGAAGTTTGAGTTGAACTTGACTGGAATTAAGGAAAGATTTGGAGTAAGAGTAGGAAAAGGAGGAATTTGAAGTGACAAAATCAAAGCTGCTGAACAAACAATCATCCAATCTACTTTTGATCTGAATATAAAGGAAACTGCTCCATCGACCATGAATATGATACACAGGATTGAAATGATGATGTATGGAATAAATCAGTGATTCAAGGATCTCATCATAAAAGTGACTTCTAAAAAAAAAATTGATTAGTCTGCTTTGCAATTCCGGAATCTGTTGTCTTCATTTCAGATGTTTGGTGTTCACACCCCTTGTCTAATAACATCAGTTTGCCTACAACGTACAAATAAAATGCTGATTAGATTTTTGGTGCTCTGTGTAGCTCAGTGGGTGGCAGTTTTCTGTGCCAGATATCATTGTGTATTAAACCCAAATTCAGAAGCTCCGATTGCTCTCTGCTTTATTGTTGGACAGTGAATTGGGTTAAGAGCCATTGTTTCATCTCAGGGTCTTGGCTTGGAGTCTGGCTAGATTGATAAAAGCCTCCTTTGACTGATATCTTCCAAAAGACCTACTTAAAGTCAGCCTTAATGCAGTTTCTAGTGGACATGGACCTACAATCGTTAGGCACTTCTGCACAGCATAACTGAAGTAACAATTTTTTGGAATGGTGTGTGTACTGAGGTTAGGGTTTGTAGGATAGAGAGAGGATATTTCATTTGAGCTTCGAGTGAAATCTGAGATGGAAGTATTTGGGGCACTGCAGCGGAAGCTTTAAGATTGGCTCTTGAATCCATGTCTTTTGGCCACAAGGGCCCAAACAGAAGCTTTAGGCTGTATTTGAACTGCTTGGAAGCAACTGAGACTGTTTAATTGGACATGACGAGATCTTCATTTGTTCAAACATTGTTAGTGCAAGACAAAGGAAGTTTTGCACTACATATTAATGCTGCATTGATGGCTGCTCCATCAGTGTCTGTGCCCAATACCCCATATTTCCCCTATAAGCCTTGTGGTTCCTCTACCCCTCTTGTCCTTTATATTGCTCCTTAAAGCCTAATATCTTGGTCACCTATCTAATTCTGTGACTTGGTTCAAATTTTGTACAGTATAATGAAGAAAAATGTGAAATGATGCATGGAAGTACTAGGAAAGTTAATATAAAATAAAGGAGTTCTGAGGAAGGGTCACCTGACCCGAAATATTAACTCTGATTTCTCTCCACAGATGCTGCCAGACCTGCTGAAGTTTTCAAGCCATTTCTGCTTTTGTTTCTGATTTGTAGCATTCACAGTTCTTTTGCTTTCTACAAACTAAAGGGTTCAATTCCAAAGAGGGTGCAGGAGAAAAAGGGACCTGAGTCTGTATATGCGCAAGTGGTTCAGGGTGGCAGGATGGTTTGAGAAAGCAGTTAATAAGGTATACAGGATTATGGACATAGAAATAGATTCATAGAATCCTGACAGTGTGGAAGGAGGGCATTCTGCCCATCGAGTCCATACCAACTCTTCAAAGGGCATCCCGCCTAGACACCACCCACCACCATCCTTGTAACCATGCATTTTCCATGGCTAATCCATCTAACCTGCACGTCCCTGGAGACTATGGGCAATTTAACATGACAAATCCACTTAACCTGTATCTTTGAACTGTGAAGGAAACTCACGTAGACATGAAGAGAACGTGCAAACTCCACACAGACAGTCGCCCAAGGATGGAATCGAACCTGGGCCCCTGGTACTGTGAGGCAGCAGTTCTGACCACTGAGCCACGATGCTGCTCTCAGAAGCACAGATTTAAAAAGCTATCAAGTTAAGGTTCATCCCGAACTGAAGTACCATGCCCAATTTTGGGCACCTGTCTTTCAGAAGGACATACAGGGTGCTGAAAAGGTTTGTAGGACTGATTCAATGGATAAGGGACTTCACTCATGAGGATGGATTGAAGAAGCTGGATATCTCCTTCTCAGAGAAGAGAAGGCTGAAAGGTGATTTGACACATTAGAGTTGTGAGGGCTTTCGATATAGATAAGGGAGAAACTGCTCTCATTAGCAGAGGAATCGACAACCTGAGGACACCTTTTTAAGGTGATTGGTAAAAGAACCACAGCCGTGAGGTGTTATGATCTGAAATGAACTGCCTGGGAATGTGGTGGCGACATGGGAATAGTTGATGCAGACACTGGATGACAAAATGGGAAGGTCTCCATCTTTTACCATTACAAATACAGCAGTAATTTCTAAAATGTATTTTGGAAAAATGGACACTCCTGTTCCTGTTTCTCATTTAATGCAGGAACCCACCCGGGATACAGAAAGCTTGTGAAATTTGTTCTATAATGGTCAGATTGTTGAAGGGTATCACGTTTTGTGTAGCAAAGCTTTTCTATGTCTTTAGCTGATGCTGCATTACCAGGCAAGACAATTTACTGAAATGAAAAAATTTCAGTGAAAATGCAATCTTAGGGATGCAATTACAGATGTTTTTTAGGAAGGTGCTTTAAAATTTTCTGAAGTTTACAGCATATTAAAATTTAGGAATAATAACTATGTGCAACATTGTTTGTGTGAACAAGGTCAGATGAACGTGTATTTCAGTATTGAGCACAGCAAAAGGCCCTCTGTGATCACCCAAATTTTTCAAAATGTTATTGGATCAAAAAGGTTGAACGCAAACTTCAATGACAAAAGTAATTAGGTCCCTCCGTGAGATCTTCAAATCCCAAAGCACACTCCAAGGCTACAGAAAGGTTTTTACAACCGATGCTGTTTTGTAGATCAAGGATGTGCCTCACTGTGAAAACTTCAATACAAGGTGAAAGGAGATGTCATTAAAATTACCACAGATCTTCCTTTTTCTTTTCTTTCCTTCCCCTTCCCCCAATACGACCTTTGTCTGTCTTTGTCCTTGATTAAAACCTATTTTATCTCTAACATTAATTAGATTTGAATAACAGGCAACAAATTTAGTTATTTTTCTGTCTTCTTACATGCTGCCTGATTGGCTGTGTTCTCAATATTTTGTGTTTTCCTTGCTTGGGCAGACTTTTTGTGGATGTACTTTGTCTAATTTGTGTTCTGCATTTTCTATCTTCCTCTCTCTTCTTGTTAAGATGCAACAATACAGCTGGCAGCATGGGCCGATGAGTACCAACTGTACATATCAACCTCTTTCAAAGAATATCCTGCACACATAAGCCTAAACAAAGAAAATTGGCAAGTTGTCCTATAGCTGGTAATATTCTAATTTGTATCTTTGCATTCACCCATTACCCTGATCCTGGTACTGCTCCTAGTCAGGCAACACATACTTCAGTTTTGAAATCCTCATTGTTGATTTCAATACCTCTATGACTTCCCTGTCTCTGTTTCCTCATGAAATGATATGAGCCTCCAAGATCCAATTTATCGTTCTTCACTGGTAGAGTCATAAAGGTGTACAGCACGGAAACAGACCCTTCGGTCCAACTTGTTCGTGCCGACCAGATTTCCTAAATTAAGCTATCAAGAACCTAAACTCTAGTTTCCTTCCTAAACCTCCTCACCACTTTACTCACTTTCTCTCATTTTACAA
Source organism: Rhincodon typus (assembly GCF_021869965.1). Taxonomy (NCBI): domain Eukaryota; kingdom Metazoa; phylum Chordata; class Chondrichthyes; order Orectolobiformes; family Rhincodontidae; genus Rhincodon; species Rhincodon typus. The sequence goes on from NC_063347.1 coordinate 4,853,970, forward strand.
AGTACTGCAGAAGTCTACCTTTTTGACCAAGCATTTAGTCATGTGTCCAAAGATTACATTATATGGATAGGAGTCATGTTTTGGTTAATAACAGTCATGAGTGCATTGAGAGGTTTTACTACATTAGTTTACATAGAAAATAGGTGCAGGACTAGGCCATCCGGCCCTTCGAGCTTACTATGTCAATGTTAGCTGTGGGCTGCTTCTTCCCATTTTGTGGAGCAAGAACTGCCATACATATGCTTTCTGGGAGCAGCCATACAGCAGCAATCAGGTACAGTGACTCTGTTTTTCTTTGTTTTCTTCTCTTCCTCTGTGTCACTGAGACCACTTTTAATTACTCTACTTTCACTCTGGCCAGGATCTGTGAATTCCACTCAGGCAGGAGTTCAAATTTGAAACCTGTCTGATTCATATGGTTTAGTTCCACACAGGGAAGTGAATTTACCAGCTGAACCATTGGAATGTATAAATAGTTGTTTATTTTCACTCACACTGAGACTGTGGCTGTGCAGGTAGTAATTCTGATTCTTTGCTTACTACACTCCCATTGTTTGTCGTGGAGAGTGGATTAAAAAGATGGTTTGTTGTCTCTTTAAATTCATTAATTTTCTGGGATCTGCACTTCATTTACCGTACCCCATATTGTATTTAAGTTTCAGAGGAATACTGTACGTGACTAATGCGCATTTGATTTGGAATTATTTATTTCTGAGCAGCTCTCATTTCATGCCTCACCAAACTGAATGTGATATTAGTGTAAAATTTTAGCGCAAGCTGCCTCATCATCAGTAGAAATTCACCCAACGAAGCATGAAGCTGTTAAACTTTATGTGAAAGGAACGACAACATGACTGGTGTGCAAATTAAGATAAACTCCTTTCTCTGAAAAATGTACAGGTGTATGTTATGTGAAAATTTTGCAGTTTGCTTTATAATTCACCATTCCAATTGCAATGCCAGCCTTGGGGCAGTGGGTAGCACTCTCACTCCCCAGTGGAAGGTTGTAGTTTCAAGTCCCACTCCACTTTGTAACCTAGAAAAGTTAAAATGCTGATCACAAATGCTTTAAGTTTTCCTTTGCCGGCCAGTGCTGATCTTAATGTCTTTGAGCCACACGTGAATTTTAAATCAGTGGTCCCACCAACTTGCATATGTCCCAATCTGTGAAAACTTAAAGGCTTGGGTATTGTCATTTAGAGTTTGTCTATAGCTTCTTCCAAATCTCTAGCCTTATGTAACTTAAATAGGTCATCCTTCAAATGTGGCCTGTAAGTTGAAGTAGAACTGAGATGTTGGAATTGTTATGGCGGTGAAAATAGCTCAGGTGCCATAGTTGGCCATAAAGCAGCCACAAGCAGGCCAGAAAGAATCAAGGTGGGTGGTGGGCTGCCCAACATTTAGTTCTTCATCGCTTTCGTGGAGGGCATCCTAACTTGGACCATCCTGAGTGGCTGATTGACAGTGTTTGAGCCCCTAAACTGGTATTGAAAGCTGCTGTTGACCTACCATGCTAGGCCTATCTGAGCTCTTTGCTTCGATTTGACTGAGGCTTATTGGCAACCATGACAAGCTTCCTGTCTTTGTGCCTGCACAAGACGACATGGCAAGGCAGAAGTGATATCTGCTTGGTAGCTCTGGCTAAGGTGGCATATTGACCAAAGGCAAAGCAATGCAAGATAGAGATGCTGTGTGCCTTGAAGTGGTCAAAAGTAATCCCAGATATTACCTTGGCAGCTGATTTATATGGTACATCTTGCAGCCAAACTGGATTGTGTTATCTGGGGAGTCAATGAGGAGTAGCATGCAATATCGTTTAACTCTTCACAGGCTGCAGCCCTTAATTAACTGTGGATCAGGCTGAGATGAATAGATTCTTGATCAGAAGGGGAGTCCAGGACTGGGGGAAAGGGCAGGAAAGTGGATATGAGGATTGTTGGATCAGCCAAGATTCTGTTGAATGGTGGAGCAGGTTTGAGGGGCTGAATAGCCTACTCCTGTTCCTATTTCTTATGGTCTTATGTCTCTTGTACCTTGCAATCAGCCAGGAAGATTTAATCCAAAGGAATAAAGTGAATTGGTGGTCACGGAACAACATAAACTGCCTAACCTCCAACTGAGTTCTACTTTTAAATAATTTACAAATCAAATAGCTGCTCAGTCTACATGAATATAAAGACAGAGACACAGTTTATTTCACCTATTTGGGGAACAAAGAAGTGTTCAACTCGGAAGGTATCTTGAGGCCCTTCTGTCCATCTTTTCCAGTAGTTCAATACCTCTCACCACAAATTGGGTACAATATCTAACCAAGCTCATGTGCCAGGACAAAATATTATAGTTTCTTTTATTGTGAACTATTCTGTCAATATTGCCTACAGCCATGTTTGCTTTAGCTATAGGTTATAGTTTAATTGATATTAGTCACAAACCATTTTTTAAGGTTTTCTAAAATATTAAATTGCATCTTGCTTCACGATAGACTAGAAAAAGATCATAATGAAAAGTTAAATCAGACCTTACTGTTGTAAAGGTTTTAGTCTTTCAATGTTTACTGTTACTGCATGTATATATGTCACAATTTTCCATTTAGACCTAGCTGTTAGCAAGATTGAAGAATAGGGGGTAAAGCAGGGATTTGGTTTCTGGCAGCAATCAGTGAACATCCTAAAGGGCAGGTTTTACCCATTGTAGGTTATATAAATGATATTATGTCTCTCTGCTTGTCTAATATTTTCAAGTCCAGCCTAATTCTTAGACTGTGAAGACAGTGCCATTCTGGAAATTTACATGGATAACATTCAGGGAGAAATATAAAGGTTTAACCTGGTTGTGGAGGGGGAAGGGTGAGAGGGGGTTGTTGGGGGAAGGGAGGAGAAGAGAAGGGCAGTCATTGGTGCTTGGCTGAGCTGCTGTTTAAATGTCATCGATTTGATTGTAACTTTGCTCAGAGGCATAAGCCTGAACAAAATGAGGTTTTAGGTAAACTGGTGAATAGAATGTAGAATTTCAGAGAGCATGAATTTCTTCAGCCCTTGGAGACCTGCTGCAGCATATTTTAACCAAAATGATTGGATTGGAATACTGCGAGGAACTGTTCTGTTTGTCCATATTCATCTTCCAATGCAATTTTCAGGATTAGAAATTTGCATAAAACCACATCTGTGAAGGTTATTTGGTAGAATTTTTATTTTGTTAACTGCAAAGGGAATTTATAATCAGAGATTCTAACATCTTTTACAAAGATAAAATCTGCTTCTGTTCACCATTTGCCTTTTCTGTCTTATGATCAACCTTGCTGGTTCTCTGTCCAGTTGAGTTTTGTCCTTTTGCCTGGGTTTCTCAGTTTTGTACAAAGTAAAAAATACCTCTTTTTATTCTTACTATGTGATGGTTCATATCCACTCTGGACAGATGATCAAATCTCTGACAAATCCCCATTCTGATGAAGGATCACAGGACCGGAAATGTTAACTCTGTGTTCTCTTCACAGATGCTGCCAGACCTCTGAGTTTCTCCAGCAATTTCTGTTTATGATCAAATTTCTGAACTGTTTCTGCACTTTTCTCATTGTTGATCAAGTGAGCAATTATTTGTGGATTTTGTACACAAACCTATAGGATCAACGATAGTCAACATTGATAAGTCTATAGCTTCTCTCAAAGGAAAAAGATCAGTAGGCGGGTTGATGGAAAAACAAAACTCTTAAGCGAAGGTGGGAATGTATGTAGAACCATTTAACAGCTATAGATATATAAATAACAGACATATAGAATCTGCTATTTTCTCAGTGGACACTTGATCTCATAGGAGACTGACTAAGGAACATTATTCAGCTCACCACCTACAGAGAACCCATAGCCTTGCAGTGAAGCAACTTAGTTTCTTGAGTGATTCCATGAAATCCTGTAGCTACTTAAGCAGTGGCTGGTTCGGCTGTTGAGATGGGGAGAGAATATGGATTATATCAGGAATCCCTGGCATCTTGAATATTAAGAACCTTCTGATTAAAATCCCAAATTTGCCTTTTCTCTGTTGAAATCCAGACTCCTTTGTCCTGATGTCACTTTATAACTTTCAGTGCTGTCCTGGATTCATTTCTTTGATACCTTTAACTGCTGTACTAGCAGATCTTTGGTAGTGGTATTCACAAGAGGATATACTATTTTATATACCATATAATATGCACTAAATTGATTTCTTCCTGAAGTGTTTTTAATCTGACTTACACCTTTAAGTCTAGAAGCTGTCCTTAAAAATTGGACATTTCGTGAGCTCTATGTAAAATCAGTCATTTCTCTATATTTTGGCAGTGGGTAATGTTCAGGAGGCCAGTACTGGAGGAATACAAATTTTCAGAGAGCTGTAACTCTGGAGGAGGCTCCGTCTCATTACTCACCACCTGTTGTTAGAAATCAGTATTAAGATTTAAATACAACAATTCTTTGCCAAGCAAACAGGTGAATTCCAATCATGAGCAACCTCTCTAAGGCATTATTGTGTCTTTTAATTGTAAAGGAGGTGGCTGGATGTTGGTTCCAATGGCTACATTTTGTAGACAAATGATCATGCACAAATATTTGAGTTTTAAATACCATTTTTGACAGAATAGGGGCACGAAATTTAGTTGCAGTTTTAGTGTTGCATGTGAATAGCTTAATTTGAATTGGTAGGAGACAGTGGTGTGGTGATAATATCACTGGTCAAATAATACAGAATCCCAGGCTAATGTTCTGGAGAGATGCATTTGAATTCCACCATGGCAGATGGTGAAATTTGCATTCAATAAAATCTGGAATTAAAAGCTAGCCTGATAGCAACTGTGTCAATTGTTAAAAATGCATCAGGTTGGCTATGCCCTTTAGGGAGGGAAATCTTCCATCATTACCTGGTCTGAGTGTGTGACTTTAAATATCAAAGCAATGTGATTGACTCTTAACTGCCCTCTGAAATGGCTGAGCAAGCCACTCAGTAATATTGTTCAGCTACAGAGTCTAAACCAGGGAATGAAACTAGGTTGACCACCAGACATTGACTTGGCACTGGAAATGAGAATGGCACACAGCCCTGCTGATCCTTGGTTCAAAATGGACAAAACAGCTGACTTCTGAGGAGAGGTGAGAGTGACTGCACATGAGATCAAGGCTGCATTTGATCGAATGTGGCATCAAGGATGCTTAGCAAAACTAGAGTAAATGGGAATCAGGGGAAATCCCTCTGCTAGAACACAGAAAGATAGCTGTGGCTTTTGGAGGTCAGGCATCTCTACAGGACTTCCTCAGGTGGTGTCCTAGGTCCAATGCCATCAGCTGCTTATTTAATGATCTCCTGTCCATCATAAGGTCAGAGGTAGGGATTGCACCATGTTCTGCACCATTCATCAGATACTGAACCAGTCCATGTCTAGATGCAGCAAGGCTTGAACAATATACAGGCTTGTGCTGAGAAGTGGCAAATAACATTTGCACCACACAGCTGCTGAAAAATGACCATATCCATTAAGAGTGAATCTCACCATCACCCCTTGATAATCAATGGATGAATCCCTCACTATCAACATTCTGGGGGTACTGGAAAAGTCATATAACTACTGTAGCTACAAGAGCAGGTCAGAGTCTAGGAATCCTGCAATGAACAAATCATCTCCTAGCTCCCTAAAACATGTCCACCACCTACAAGTCATAAGTCAGGTGTGTGATGGAATATTTTCCACTTGTTTGGAAGAGTATTGCTCAACTCTCAAGAAACTTGACGCTATTCAGGACAGGGCAGCCCATTTGATTAGCACCACATCTACAAACATTCACCACTGAGGCTCCAGCAGTATTGACTCCTCAGCTACTGAAGTAGTCCATTTCTAAATGCAATACGATCATGCAAGAAGATTTGGATAACATCCAGGTTTGGGTTTACAAATGGCAAGTATTGTTTGAGCCACACAACTGGGAAGCAATGACCATCTTGAACAAGAGAGAATCTAACAAAAGCCCCTTAACATTCAATGGCATTACCATTGCTGAGTCGCCCACTGTCAGCATTCTGGAATTACCTTTGACCAGAAACTGAGCTGGACCAGCCAAAAAATAATATAGCTACAAGAGCAGACCAGAGGCTTGTAATCCTGCAGTGAGTAATTCACCTTCTAACTACCCAAAGCCTGTCTGCCATCCACAAGGGACAAGTCATGACAAGCGATGGTATACCCGTCTCATGTATGGGTTAGTGAAGTTCCAACAACACTCAAGAAGCTCCAAAGTAGCTCAGTCCACTGGTTTGCACCCCTTCCACCAGCATCAGGAGTCACTCCCTTCAACATTGATGCATACTGGCAGCACTGTGTACCATTTGTAGTAAATCACAAAGGCTTCTCTGACAGCATGTTCCAAACCTGTGACATCTGCCACCAAGAAAAGCAAGGGCAGAAACCACATGGGAAAGCCTGCATCTGCAACACCTTCTCTAAGACATGCAGTGACTTGGACATGTATCACTGTTCCTTCACTGTCACTGGGCCACAATCCTGGAAGTCTGTCTGTAAGCACTTTGGGTGGACTGCTTTGATTCAAGAAGACTGCTCATAATCACCTTCTGTAGGGCAAGTAGGGATGAGGTAGCCAGTGCTGCCCACATCTCCTGAACTTATAAAATAATTCATAAGCCATAATTTCCTGGAAAATGATTGACTTGTAAGAGCACAGTGATGTTTAATTATCTACAGAAATTTGTTGTTGCTGATTAATTCTAGTTTTGAAAATAGAAAATACTTGAGAAACTCAACAGTTCTAGCAGCATCTGAGAGAGAAACAGAGTCAAAGTTTTGAGTCCAATGACTCTTCATCAGAACTAGCCAGACCTATAGAGTTTCTTCACTTTCTGTTTTTTTATTTCAGATCTCCAGCATCTGCAGTATTTTGCTTTCCTTTTTAATGTGAGTCTTGCAATGGAACATTGGTACGGCCAAATTCCCTCAACTATTTGTGCAAGGGTCACTGGACCACAAACATTACATGGCTTTCTCTCCACCTGTGCTGCCAGACCTGCTGAGTTTGGCCAGCAATTTCTGATTTTGTTGCTTCTGATTTCCAGCATGTGTAGTTCTTTGGTTTTTTGATTGGACTCATGCAGAGAATGGTGGGATTGAATGCCCACATATACTGGTTAATTTTTTGCACTCTGAACTACCACTTTTGGAAAAATAGTTTGTGTCTTTGTTGCTCAGTTGTCCCAGTAATGACGATCTTGATTGGAGTAAGGCTGTTTGCTCCCCTGTACCTCCATCAGATTGTCCATCAGTGGGAGTCATCATGGCTAAGTCCTGGCCTCATATCTGCACTTGAAGGTAAAATTTGATGGTAATGATAAGTAAAGTTCTTTGCTAATGATATTTGCCTTTTCCCAGTCAAGGCCATTTTGTAGTGCCTTCTGTTGTTGACTTGGGTAAAATCAATGACCTTAGCAAAGACTGATTGGAGCTTGAACTTGGGGCCTTTCTGGAGTGTTTGCTCAATACCACAGCAATCAGCACCCTTCCACTAAGCTGCAGGAAGATTTCAGTGTACAATTAAACTGCTACAACTACATTGATGTACCACTTGAATGATCCAAAGTCCAGTTCGTGAAGTTTGTTTAGAGAGTGACAGTTTTGATAAAGGGAATCATGTAGCATAGCTAATGGAAGTTTTCTAATGAAACATTAGGCAGTGATGGGAGTGTCATTGCTTATTTTTATTGCAGCTTTTTAGCAGATCAGGAACTATAGAGGCACAAGTCACAACTGAGTGTTAAAATGGATCCTAGTGTGATAGTCACACATCTTCTCACTCATTAATGCCATCAGATTATAGGTCCATGTTCTGCATGTTTTTGATGCTTTTCAATTTACTTTCAGCCGATGACAAGTGGGTTGCAGCAGTGATACTGACGCAGAACAACAAAATGAAATAAAGCAGAGTTTTGCAGTGGGAGGAATTATAATTCTTCACAGCCAGTTGCAATTTTTATTACTTGTACTTACGGCCCCCAATTTAAGCCTAAAATACTGTGGAAGATTGGTAGTCATTGTCTGCTGTGATGCAAGTTGTCAGTGGAATGCCCATTTTTGCAGTGCATTCTTCTTAGGTGGAGCCGTTTTGCATGCTTCGTGAGTTAGTGAATAATTTGGGTTAAAGCTAGGGCAGAGTTCAGAAATTGCTCAAACTGTTTTGAAGTAATTTGGTAGTGAATTGTTAGTGGAGAGTAATATTAATGTATTAATATGCATAGTGTAAAGACAACAATCTCTCCCTTAATGTCAGCAAAATGAAGGAGCTAGCCATTGACTTCAGGAAGTTGAGTGAAGGGCACATCCCTGTCTGCATCAGTGGTGCTGAGGTGGGGATGGTCGACAACATCAAGTTCCTGGGAGTAATGATCACCAACAATTTATCCTGGTCCACCCACATCGACTTGATGCTCAAGAAAGCACAACACTTCCTCAGAAGGCTAGGGAAATTTGGGAAGTCCCCAAAGACTCTTACCAATTTTTATAGATGCACCATAGAATGCATTCTGTCTGGATGCATAACAGCGTGGTATGGCAACTGTTCTTCCCAAGACCGCAAGAAACTGGAGAGAGTTGTAAACAGCCTAGTCCATCATGCAAACCATCCATTCACTCCATCTATACTTCTTGCTGCCTTGGAAAAGCAACCAACATAATCAAAGACCCCTCCCATACCAGTTATACTCTCTTCCACCCTCTTCTGCTGGGTAGAAGATATAAACATTCGAAAACACGTATGAACAGAATTAAAAACACCTTCTTCCTCACTGCTATCAGACCTTTGAACGGACCTCTCAAAAGTTAATGTTGATCTCTCTCTCTGCACCTTCTCTGTGGCTGAAACACTGTATTCTGCACTCTGTTCTTCTGCCCTGATGTACTTTATGGGGTAAGATCTGCCTATGGACCACACAAAACAACACTTGTCACTGTATCTCAGTACATGTGACAACAATAAATCAAACTCAAACTTAATACAGGATGCAGTGGCATAGTTGTAATAGGCAGGTTTAAATCCCACCCTGCATCTGGTGGAATATAAGTTAAATAAATAAATTTGGAACTTAAGTTAGTGTCCTAATGGTGACCATGACCACTGTCATTGATTATTGTTATAAAAAAAATCCACCAGATTCACTCCAACTTTTTCTGATTCTGATGTAAGGTCATCAACCTGAAATCTATCTCTACAGATGCTGCCAGACCTGTTGAGTTTTTCCAGCATTTTTTGTTTTTATTTCATTTTGCTTGAAATAGGGTAATGTATTAAGCAAAATTTATTCTAACTTTATATATCACGTTTTATTTTTCAGACCAGCCAACTGGAAAAGAAGGAAGCAGATCTTCAGAGACTTGAAGCCTTTTATAAAGAACAATTGGACCTAATAGAACAGAAGGTCAGGAAAAAAGTATTAATTTATGGGTGGCTGAATTCCTGCATTGAAATTGATGGTTATAATTGGTTGCCTCTGTTAAAGAGAACCCATGCATCAGTGGTATTAGCATAAGGGTGTGTAATACAACAAGACTATCATTGATTCCTTGTGTCAACAATGTTTAGAATGCTCCTGAACAGGAAATCAATAGGGCTTCTTGTAATGTTTCTGTATACAATAGTTTTCATTTTAATAGCATTATAATAATGTGCAGTGACCAGCACGCTCAGGGCAACCAACCGTGAGCAAAGATTTTCCTGGGAAAATATGTAACTTTAAGTCCCTGTGTTTTTCTGAGAGTTTTTGTTTAAAATATACCAATTGCACCTCTTGGCTTCAGTTGGCTGGATGACTGGTTTGTAGTGCAGAGTAACGCCAACAGCATGGGTTCAGTTCCCACAACTGGCTGAAGTTATCATGAAAGACTCTCCTTCTCAATCTCTCCCCTCACTTGAAATGTGGTGACCCTCAGATTAAGCTACCACCATCATCTGTCTTTCTCTAATGAGAGAGCAGTCCTATGATCTGGCAAAACTATGGCGATTTTACTTCTTGCTGTTCACAGTTTTGGTCGCTTTATACAAGGAAGGATGTATATTCATTGTGGGGAAGTTTGGAGAATGTTTACTCGACTAACACCTGGAATGGAGCAGTTCTCTTGAGAGGAATGGTTGTATAGGCTAGGCTTGTATCCATTAGAGTTTAGAAGAGTAAGAGGTAACTTCTTTGAAATATGTAAGATTCTGAGTGGCCTTGATATGGTTGATGTGGAGAGATTGTTTCCTGTTACGAAAGAATCTAGAACTAAATCTGCCTCAGTTTAAAAATCAGGGGTTATCCATTTAGAACGGAAATGAAGCCAATTTTTTCTCTCTCATTGGGTCTTTGGACCTGTATTTCTGAAAAGCTGGTGAAAGCAGAGCTATTGAATATTTTTAAGGCGGAGATGAACAGATTTATGTTAAACAAGGAGGTAAAATGTTATTTGAGATTGCAGTTAGATCACCCATGATCTTATTAAATGGTATAGTAGGCTTGATGGGCTGAATGGCCTACTCCTGCTCCTAATTCACATGTTTTTGTGTTATAGTCAAAGTAGTTAAACTTGAAAGGGTTCAGAAAAGATTTACAAGGATGTTGCCAGGGCTGGAAAGTTTGAGCTGTAGGGAGAGGCTGGATAGGCTGAGGCTATTTTCCCTGGAGCATCGGAGGGTGAGGGGTTACCTTTTACAGGTTTATAAAATCATGAGGGGCATGGATAGGGTGCATAGTCAAAGTCTTTTCCCTAGAGGAAGGGAGTCCAAAACTAGAGGGCATAGGTTTAAGGTGGGATAGGGAAGGTTTTAAAAGGGACGCAAGGGGCAACTCTTTCACGCAGAGGATGGTGCGTGTATGGAATGAATTGCCAGAGGAAGTGGTGGAGGATGGTACAATTACAACATTTAAAAGGCATTTGGATAGGTTTGTGAACAGGAAGGATTTAAAGAGATATGGGCCAAATGTTGGCAAATGGGACTAGATTAATTTAGGATATTTGGTCAGCATGGATGAGTTGGACCAAAGGGTCTGTTTCCGTGTTGTATATCTCTGTAACTCTATGACTAAGTTCCTACAAACAGCAATGTGACAATGATCAGATCTTTTGTTTCGGTGCTGTTGGTTCAGGGGCAATATCGACCAGGACACTGGAGAAAACATCCTTTCTCTCCAAAATTGCTCTTCAAAATTTTGAATATTGAACTCAGATGGCAAAGGGAACCTTATTTCAACCAGTTATTTGAGAAATAACACCCCCAACAGTGAACACTCCCTCTGTGCAGCACTGAAATGTCAGCCTTACTGAACAAACCTTTGGCATAATGCTTGAAGATATAGTATCCAGCTGCCCAAAAATGAAAGGGAATGGGGTTAAGATTATGCTTTGCAATTTGAAGGGTCTGTAGGCTAGCCACAGCACTGACTGGATGCAAGTGAAGGTGATTTTATTCTGTGGTTCTGATTCTGGGCATCGTGGCACATCGTGGTACAGCTCTATGACTGTCTTGTGACCATCTCTGTTTCACAGCAAAAACATTTTCAACAAGCAGAAACCAGGGTAGACAACCAAATATGACTGGCAGACGACAGAAGGTAATCTGTTTGTCACCAAATTTGTTTGTCTCTCATTTCTGCATTTTGGTTAATTCGTTAGTTGTCTACTGAATTGCCACTTAATCAATAGATGATCCAATCCTTTCTCTCAAAAACTCACATAGCTGCTTGTTGAATTGTTTTGAACCATTTGCTTCAGTGACCTTGTACAATTTATTCCAAAATGCTGTTGTCCTTTTTATACAAGAGTTCTCTTTGATTTCCATTTCACTGATAATTTCTTGTTTTTAACCTGTTTTGAATGCATTGCCATACTATCTGGACCTGGTTTTATATTTTGTTGCGCAGAACTGAGGATTACTGAGCTCCCACCTATGAAAAACAGTTGTTTAAATTTCAGCTCTGCTGTTCAAATGAAATATTAAAAGAGTTAATGATTTAATTCCATCATCTTCATACTCAGAAAAGGAGAACTTCAGCAATGAACAAGTTAATGCCAGTAACTTGCATGTTTAATGGTTCATCTAGTGTAGTTAAGGCTTCCCAAATAGTTTTGTAGGAACATTATCCGACAATATTTGACACTAAGCCTCACAATGTATTGAGAGAGATGACCGAAGCTTTGTCAAAGATGTAGAGCATTAAAGAGATTAAAGAGCATTTTAAAGGAGTCAAGAGAGGTGGATATGTTTTGGGAGGGAATTAGAGAGCTTAATGCTAAAATAGCTAGACTTATGACAAACTCAGATTAAAGTTATAGTTAGGCTGAAACAAATGCTGCTATTTGTGTTTTCATACAGTGCCGTTATCAGCAAAACATGTGGGACAACTTGCTACCTGTCTTGGATGTTGGAATTCTGCTCATAGAAGGCAACCCATTAGTTGCTCATTTCCTGTTTTTCAATGCCTGTCCACCATCTTTAAGGCACCAGTCAAAAGAATACTATCCACTTGCCATTAGTTCATCCCTAACAATGCTATCTAGAACAAAGCCCAGTTTATCAGCACGCAATCAACTTCCTAAGACAATCACTGTCTTCACCAACAACACATAATGGCAGCAGTGTATACTATCTACAAGATGCATTGCATCAACTCACCCAGGCTCCTTGAACAGCACTTTCCAAACTATACCATCTCGAAGACAGCAGATGCATAGAAACTCCAGCACCTGCAAATTCCCCTGCAATTCACACACCATTCTAACTTGGACCTGTATTGCTGTTCCTTCACTGTTGCTGGGTCAAAATCTTAGACCTCCCTTCCTAACAGGGGGAGGTGATGGCCTAGTGGTTTTATCACTGGACTGTTAACCCAGAGACCCAGATAATGTTCCAGGACCCGGATTCGAATCCTGCCACGGCAGATGGTGGAATTTGAATTCAATAAATATCTGGAATTAAGAGTCTAATGATGACCATGAATCCATTGTTGATTGTTGGGGAAAAAAACAATCTGGTTCACTCCAGACCCACAACAATGTGGTTGACTCATAATTGCCTTAAGATAGTTAGGGATGGGCAATAAATGCTGCCTAGCCAGCAACACCCTCATCCCATGAATGAATAAAGAAAAGAAAACACTGTGGATCTACCACACTCCACAGACTGTAGACGTTAGGTGTTCATCAGCACTTCAAAGGCAGTTGGGGATGAGTAACAAATACTGCCCAGTTGTCAACGCCTACATTCCAGAAGCATTAAATGAAAAAAAATGGGTAAAAACATTGCTCAGAATAAGCACTGGCTTATGCAAATCACTGCAATGCAGCTAAACTTGTGGATCAATTTGTTTCTTATGGACTGTGAGAGGAACTAACAATCATTGAAAGCTGTTAAGGGACGTTCAGTAGAATTGTGCTTGGACTATATTGGCCTTGGTTGGACATTAGTCTACAGTACAAAAATGCTACTCCTAATTGGGCACTAAATCAACTGTTTCACACAAGCTACCAAAATAGATGGAATAAGTACACCCTTGTAAAGTTAGCAGTGAAAACATATCATGTGGATGGATTGGAGGAATCTAAGGTGCTTTAATGTTATGAAAGAGTGGTTAAAGGTATGCTTGCAATTCTCTTCTTGTTTGCTGCATTACAAAATATAAAACTATTGGTTGCTGTTCGTGAAGCGCAGAGCTGCTTCTTTGGAGGATACTGTTCTGAAATTACAGCAGATTTAACAGCTCCAGTTCTGCCTCTGCCTAATGGAGAACAGCAGCAGGTATTGAATGTAAATAGGGGAGAATCAATGAAAAGGGTTTAGTGCCACGATACCCAGAATCAGAACCACAGAATAAAATCACCTTCACTTGCATCCAGTCAGTGCTGTGGCTAGCCTACAAACCCTTCGAATTGCAAAACAAAGTCAATCTTTTTCTTAACCCTATTCCCTTTCATTTTTGGGCAGCTAAATACTGTGTCTTCAAGTGTTATGCCAAAGGTTTGTACAGTAAGTCTGGCATTTCAGTGCTGCACTGAGGGAGTGTTCACTGTTGGGGGTGTTATTTCTCAAATAACTGGTTGAAATAAGGTTCCCTTTGCCATCTGAGTGCAAAATTCAAAATTCAAAATTTTGAAGAGCAATTTTGGAGAGAAAGGATGTTTTCTCCAATATGCTGTCTAGTTTTGGATTTCACCACCCCAGGGAAGAGAGCTTGACTGTTCATCCTATCCGTGCCCCTCATGATTTTATAAACCTCTGTAAGGTCACCCCTCACCCTCCAGGGAAAATAGCCGCAGCCTACTCAGCCTCTCCCTGTAGCTCACATCCTCCAACCCTGGCAACTTTCCTTTGGAAGAACAGCACTTACTTGGCTGTAAAGCACTCTGAGAATCCTGAGATTGTGAAAGACACTTCATAAATGCAAGTACTTCTCTCAAATTTGTTATGTAAACCCAGGAAGGATACAGTTAGGGCTATTCCTTAGCAGCCGGAAGCTTTCAGGTGACCTGACAGATGCTTTTATTACAGGTTAGTTGAAGGATGTGAATATGGAACAAAAACAAAGTTGCTGGAAAAGCTCAGCAGGTCTGGCAGCATCTGTGGAGGAGAAAACAGAGTTAACGTTTCGGGTCCGGTGACCCTTCCTCAGAACTGATGGTGGCTGGGAAAACGTCAGTTTATATGCAGAAAATAGGGAGGTGGGTGGGGTAGGGAGTAAACGATAAGATAGAGCCCAAAGAGAGAGAAAGACAGTTGGACAGACATAGATCAGGCTGGGAGGGTGAATAGTTGTTAATGGTTACTGTTAGTGACTAACAACAGGGGGTGTGTAGTGGCAGGCTATGTGGTAACAAGGCCTGGTGTGTGGGGTGGGGGGCTGGGACATGGGAGAATTTAGGCCCTAAAATTATTGAACTCAATATTGAGTCCGGAGGGCTGTAGGGTCCTCAAGCGGAAAATGAGGTGTTGTTCCTCCAGCTTGCGTTGGGCTTCTTTGGAACATTGTAGCAAGCCGGAGACAGAGATGTTGGCCAGGGAGCAGGGTGGTGCATTGAAGTGGCAGGCAACAGGTAGTTCAGGGTCTTTTTTGCGAGCAGAACGTAGATGTTCTGCGAAGCGGTCGCCAAGTCTACGCTTTGTTTCCCCAATGTAGAGGAGACCACATTGTGAGCAGCGAATGTAGTAGACTAGATTCTTGGAAGTGCAGTTGAAGTGTTGCTTCATCTGGAAGGTATGTTTGGGCCCTTGGATAGTGGGGAGGGAGGAGGTAAATGGGCAGGTGTTGCACCTTTGCTGGTTACAGGGGAAGGTGCCATAGGGCTGTGTGGAGGTGTTGGGGATGAAGGAAGTATGGACCAGGGTGTCCCGGAGGGAATGGTCCCTGCAGAAGGCGGACAAGGGAGGGGAGGGGAATATGTGTCTGGTGGTGGCATCTTGCTGGAGGTGGCGGAAATGGTGTCTGATGATCTTCTGGATGTGGATGCTGGTGGGATGGTAGGTGAGGATAAGGGGAACTCTATCGCTGTTGCAGGAGGGAAGAGAAGGGGTGAGGGCGGAAGTGCGGGAGATGGATCGGACCCGATTGAGGGCCCTGTCGACAACGGAGCTGGCGATTCCTTGGTTGAGAAAGAATGTGGACATTTCGGAGGCTCCCTTGTCGAAGTTGGCCTCATCTGAACATATGCGACGGAGACGGAGGAACTGAGAAAATGGGATGGAGTCTTTACAGGAAGTGGGGTGTGAGGATGTATAGTCCAGGTAGCTGTGGGAGTCGGTGGGTTTGTAATGGGTATTAGTGGCCAGTCTATCCCCAGAAATGGAAACAGAAATGTCGAGGAAGGGAAGGGAGGAGTCAGAGATAGACCAGGTGAAAGTGAGGGCAGGGTGGAAATTGGAGGCGAAATTGATGAAGTTGATGATGATGTGAACATGGAGACCTGAAATCAGAATAATATGGGACCCCATTGTAATAGGTATTGCTGATGAATCCCTGACTGGTGAGACAATCAGAGGTCCTTAAGCAAATCATTCAATCCTGAGGAGTGAGGAAAAACCTTGTTTTGGGAAACTTCCAGTGACCATACTGTTTCTTAAGAACAGGACTGTAAAAGAAGCACCAGAAAAGAAAGTACAACTGGGAGGGGAAGTGTAAGACACCTTGCAGTGGAAGTGCAAGTCTTGCCCGTATTGTGACACCAAAAAGCCTCATTGGCTTGAACAATGTCCTGCAAAGAAAGCAGAATGCTTTCACAGCAAGAAGGCTGGCCATTTTGGAAAGATGTGCCAAAGCTGAAGCTCTACTTTCACAGGTACCATAAGGAAAGTCTTCCTTGATACAACTGTTAATGAAATTTAACAATCTCTATCAGAAGAGAAACAAAAAAGACTTCCTTGGTGAGATCAGTGACCCAGATCATGCACTGTAGAATGCAGCTATATATGCCAATGGACATGTTGCTAACTTTAAACTAGACACTGGAGCAAATGAGCCCTTTTCTGATGAAGGGTCTAGGCCCGAAACGTCAGCCTCTCTGCTCCTATGATGCTGCTTGGCCTGCTGTGTTCATCCAGCCCTGCACCTTGTTGTCACTGGAGCAAATGAATTGGTTTTATCAGACAATGAATCCCCCGCCCCCAACCCTCCCATTGTTATCAATCTGTGCCTGGGTTCAACAGAAATCTATTTGCATTGTCCTGGAAAACTTGAATTATGGTGGCTCAGTGATTAGCATTTCTGCCTCACCCAGGTTCGATTCCACCCTCGGGTGACTGTCTGTGTGGAGTTTGCACGTTCTCCCCATGTCTGTGTGGGTTTCCTCCCACAATCCAAAGATGTGTAGGCTAGGTGAATTGGCCATGCTAAATTGCCCATAGTTTTCAGGGATGTGTAGATTAGGTGAGTTATAGGGGGACGGGTCTGGGTGGGATGCTCTGAGGGCCAGTGTGGACTTGTTGGGCCGAAGCGCTTGTTTCTACACTGTAGGGATTCTATAAAAGTCATGAAAAGCTATGGACAGCATACCAGCACAAAGGAAAGCAGATATCAAAAACTCTCTATGTTGAACAGAATCATGAATTTTCTTTTGTAAGTAGAAGTGCTTGTATAGACATTAATCTTATCTGGAAAGTAGAAGTTAAGCAACAAGAATCCAGACTTCACAACATTATTTACTTACTAGGAAGGCCTAAGTCTGAATGTAGTTGTATTTGTGAAAAGACGCTAAACCTGTACGTCTTTTTATACCAGGAAGGTACCGATTAATAAAGCCCCAATTTAGGTGGAAGATATAACCAGGATGAGTCATTTCCCTTGTCACTCAACTGTGACCATGTGTGTCTTTAAGAAGGATTTGTTCTGCCCTGATTCTCTTCAAGAGGGGTCTTATAAATCTGGTACTGAGATGTCTGCTCCATGGAAAACAGAGTAAATAGCTTTGGTTATTTTAAAGAAGCATGAGTGGCTGGAGCCAGGCTCACACAGACCCAGGGTTTTAGTTTTGCCTTTAGTTGTGGAAGTTGGGTATTTTGGAGTTGAAGCTACTAGATAAAGCTCTCTCTCTTTGTTACAGCAAAAAGATTGAGTTCTGTCTCTGCTGCTAGATTCATTCTTTTGGTTTTTTCTTTCTCCTGGACTGGAGATAGCACATGAGTGAATCAGTTGAATTTTCCTTTGCCACAGGTGTGTTTCTGGGATGCTGCAATATTAAAACAGTTGATGAGCTATTGTTAAATAATACATTATTTTGTTACGTATTTCATTAGAGTTAAAGTTATTCCTGTCCTTTTTTTGTTTGTATTTTAACTGTGGTGTAAGAACAACGTATGTTTTGCTTGAAACCTAGTAGTTTGACAAATCAAATCATATCTGAGACACAGTGCTGTACACATGCCCTTAAATAAGATAAAAGGTAGGTTCTAGGCTATCTCCCTGCTATGTTTTGAAGGGGTTTGGTCTGGTTCATAACACAACTTATATACTTACAAAGCTCTGGAATGGCTCCGGTTCCTAAACCTAACACATTTCTGTAGACCTAACTTAATAAACCAGAGGAAATTCATCTGATGCCCCCTATTTGGCCTCAGTTGATGAAAGCTTGGCAAATCTGTCCACAGGTACCATGTTCACAAAGCTGGATGTGAGCAGTGGCTTTTAGCAAGTCCCTGTGAATGACAAATCAAAATTACTGACAGCCTTCATTACTCCATTTGGAAGATTTTATTTTAATCGTTTGCCATTTGTTATAATGTCAGCACCGGAAATTGTCCAAAGATCCATGTCAAAAATTCTATAGGGCCTCAAAGGAGTAATAAGCCGTATGGATGTTATAATAGTTCACGGTGAATCCATCAGTGAACATGACCTGAGGGTTAAAGCAGTTTTAAATTGTCTACAAGAAGAAGGCTTGACACTTAATTAAAAGTTCGAGTTCTCAAAACTTCTATTCTTCTCCTAGGGCACATTGTTAGTAGCAAGGGCATAATGGCAGATCTGCAAAAGCCAAGAATCATTAGTGAATTCTCAGCTCCTTTGGGAAGATGGTGGTGAAGCGTTAATGTCACTGGACTAGGAATCCAGAACTCCAGGCTAATGTTCTGGGGGTGTGGATTTGAATCCCATGAAATTTGAATTCAGTAAAATTCTGGAATTAAGAAAGCTAGCCTCATGACAGCCGTGAAACCATTGTTGATGGTCGTATAAACCCGTCTGGTACACAAGTGTCTTTTAGGAAAGGAAATCTAAAATTCTTACTTATCTGGTGTACACGCAAGTCCAGACTTACAGCAATGTGACTGACTTTTAACTGCCCTCTGGGCAATTAGGAATGGGCAATTAATCCTGGCCTAGCCAGTGATGCTGTGACATGAGGTGGCATGGTGGCTCAGTCGTTAGCAATGCTGCCTCACAGAGCCAAGGTCTCAGGTTCGATTCCAGGCTCGAGTGACCGTCTCTATGGAGTTTGCATGTTCTCCCTGTGTCTGCTTGGGTTTCCTCCGGGTGCTCCAGTTTCCTCTCATAGTCCAAAGATGTGCAGGTTATGTGGATTCCCATAGTGTCTATGGTGGGAAGTGCAGGGGTAGGGTATGTGGTAGGTCTGGGTGAGACACTTTTTGGAGGGTTGGTGTGGACTCAATGGGCCGAATGGCCTGCTTCTACACTGTAGGGATTCTGTGAGGGGCATGGATCAGGTAAATAGGCAAGGTCTTTTCCCCAGGATGAGGGAGTCCAAAACTAGAGGGTGTAGATTGAAGGTGAGAAGGGAAGGATGTAAAAGGGACCTAGAGGGGCAACTTTTTTCTCACAGGAGGTGGTGCATATATGGAATGAACTGCCAGAGAAAATGGTGGAGGCTGATACGATTACAACATTTAAAAGGCATCTGGATCGGTATATGAATAGGAAGGGTTCAGAGGGATATAGGCCAAATGCTGGCAATTGGAACAAGATTAATTTAGGATATCTGGTCTGCATGGACGAGTTGGACTGCAGGGTCTGTTTCTGTGCTGTATATCTCTGTGATTCTATGACTCGATAAATGAATAATGCAGATGACTGCTTCACATGCTTTGGAGATAACTGTGGATTTGTACATTTTACCAAGTTCCTTGAGAGATCCCCAGTTGAATGGAAGACCTGAAAGAGGAGTCAGAATCATCTAACCACTGTTAAGGAAGAATGAAAATTTCACAAAACAGCACTCCTAAATTATAGACCTGCTCCATTGCTCTATGGATTGACACCATCAGAACTGTTGTTTTATAAAGAAGCTTTGAACACAATTTCCCATTCTACTCAGAAAAGTACTTCCAGGGCTAGAAGTCCATGATAATCAGAGACTTCAAGTCAGAGAAAAGTCTTATTGAAAACACTGAGATAGCAAGAACTGCAGATGCTGGAGTCAGAGATAACAAAGTGTAGAGCTGGAGGAACACAGCAGACCAGGCAGCATCAGAGGAGCAGGAAAGCTGACGTTCCGGGTCGGGACCCTTCTTCAGAAAATTTCCCGACCCGAAACATCAGCCTTCCTGTTCCTCTGATGCTGCCCGGCCTGCAGTGTTCCTCCAGCTTTATACTTTGTTATCTTATCGAAAACAACTAGCTTATAGTAGGAGCTATCATCGCGGGAACCTACTCAAGTTGATGGAAAGAGAAGCAGTATAAATATGAGACCAAGACGAAGAAACAGTAATCATCCAGAGAGGTGATAATCAGCAGAGATCTTATTTAGTAAATATTTCTATATATCAAAGATATTGATCATTGTGGGTGGTGATGGTTTAATTGTAATTTCACTGGGTTGGTGATACAGAACCCCATGCAAAAAAAACCAGAATTGAGTTAAATCCTAATGTGGATGGTACAACAACTGACAATGTTCGTAAAATCCCAGCTGGTGCATTTCAGGTCCTTCAGGTAAGGAAATCTGCTGGTCTGGCCAACATGTGACTCCAGACCCACAGCAATGTGGTTGACTTTTAACTGCCCTCTGAAAAGGCGTAGCCACTCAAGTGCAAGGGCAATTAGGGTGGCTCAGCCAGTGATGCTCACATCCCATGAATGAATTTTAAAAAAGTATGCATTTGGATAAACCAAATGTTGCATCAGAAATTCAGAAAAGAAATGGACGAAGAGAGTTCAGAGAAGGATATCGATCTTCAAGTCTGACAAGAATGCAATCAGGGCAGTTGTGAAACTTCCTGACAAATTGAATTTTTGATGTCAGATTAATATAGTTGTACGTAAAATAAAATTGATTGGATAAAAAGAGGACTGGGCTTGGGTGTAGATATAGTATAAGGGTTTGAAAGAGTTAATATCTGGGACAGTAACACCTCCCACTCTGATAACTCAAGAGCTCATGGGAGAGAGACATAACTCAGAGAGAGAGATTCAAAGAGAAGCTGTGTACCTTCAGTAACGTTAGTCATTCTTCTGTAAAGCTGCATAGAGTTCCTTAATATATAACAAACTAATTATTGCTCAACCCTA
Source organism: Rhincodon typus (assembly GCF_021869965.1). Taxonomy (NCBI): domain Eukaryota; kingdom Metazoa; phylum Chordata; class Chondrichthyes; order Orectolobiformes; family Rhincodontidae; genus Rhincodon; species Rhincodon typus. Next base: position 4,874,970 of record NC_063347.1, read on the forward strand.
TTGAAGACTTCATAATTTCTCCTAGCTGAGCAAATCAAATACACAGCGCATGCCTGTTAAATACAGCTGGGTATCTGAAGAGATGAAATTATTGATTGGGTAGAAGTTAATTTGGAGCAACCATTTAATTCTGGCACGTTATGTTTTTAAGGAACAGCTAAGCTTCTCAGTATCTCCAGTTGGGAATGTCGACCCACCTTTTGAGGTCTGAGAACTTAATTACAAAATTTTATCCCACTGACAAGAATCTGATCTTTGATTCTCACCCAATTAAATTCCCCTGCCCATCTTTCTTCTCACTATGTTCATGACTGAAGGATTCAGCCCATCATCTTAGAATCTCGAGCAGTGAAATGTGTGTCCTGTTGTCAAAGTTGTATGCTTCTTTTCATAAGTACAACATTGTAACAACAATAACCTGCTGCCAAAATTCCTGTGAACTTTTACACCTTAAATTGTAAATGAAATTGGTAAGCAATTTAGACCTTCTATTTGCATGTATGTTAACTGGGCATCAGAGTGTAACAGCGCTCCCTGTAGTTTCCTTAACATTGTTTAATTTTGATTCTTTGATAAGTGCATTTTTATTACGCTGCAGAACGATTCCCCTAGGGTTATACTGTGACCTCCTGTGAAAATATTGGTAATAACTTTGGATTCAACATAAGGAACTATGCAGTAGATAATAAAATATAAATGTCTGAAAAGCCCCATTTAGCTGTCCTATCTTGGCTTTGAACAGAAGAACAGAACCTTGAAAAGCTATTTTAAAAAAAGCTATGATTGTACTGGCATATGAATTTAGAAGCTTTTCAGCTCATCTTTTTTTTAAAAGGAAACATCTCAGCAGCTGGTGAAGAAATCTCTGTTTGAATGTGCTATACTTTCACTAATTTGCAGTTGAAGTTGTGTGGAGACCTTGAAATTTTGAGCGCATGAATCAGGCTTTACAGCATTAAATTTAATCTTTTCTATAATAACGAGGAGCTCTCAGGAAGAAGCCGGATAGGTCATTCTTTCATATGGTGGCTTTAAGCTTTTTGTGTGCTGTTTAAATACTTTAATCTTATAGAGTAATAACAAGGACCTTCAGTGTTTTTTGTCATTGTGGCAGACTATCTTCATTCTCTGTTTTCCTTAGTTAGAGCACCATTAAACTCCAGCTATTCCAAAGGCAGACATTTGCCTCTTTGCCACTGTCTCATTATTCTTCCATGGCCTCATTTACTCTTACCTTTGCAACATCCTACTCCTAGTACACAATCTCTGCTTTTCTGAGTTGTTATGGGCCACATTCCTTCCACTGTTACTTGAGGAATTCTCAGCCAATATAATTCTGCACTCAAAAATTTCATTTTCTTCCTTGTAGCACTGAGGGAATGCTATATTGTCAGAAATGCCATCTTTCAGATAAGACTTCGGGGCCATTTTTGATTGTTTAAAATTAGAAATGAATGGGTGGCTCATTTTATGTCCCTCCTGATTTTTATTTCCATTAAAGGAAATGGGCAGTAATTTATCTACTGGACCATTGGAGGAGCAAATTGATCTCAAATGTATAGTATTTTAGGAAGCGCAACAGAGATTTGATTTTAATTTTAGGGACAATTGACACAAAGAAGAATGTAAGGAAACCTTATTTCTGCTATCTGAACTTCTGATACATTTCTATGCCAGGAAACATGCAAGATACAGGATTTTTAGGGGAGACAATCAAAGGCTATGGAGAAAAGACAGGAAAGTGAAGTTGATGATTATCAGATCAACCATGATCTCATTGAATGGTAGAGAGACTTAATGGGCTGAATGGCCTACTTCAGTGCCTATGTCATATGGTCTTAAAGAGATTGACAAGATGGAAATTTACAAGTGTTAGCTTTTCTTCTTACATGCCCACAACAGCAGGTACAACATAAAGCTTTTGTAGAAGAAAGTTTGTGATTGTTGTACAGCAGGTTTTATTATTTGTCAAAGTTTTTAATTTTCTTACCCATTCATTGACTAGTCTGATTTGTGCACTTTTTAAGGAGGAAAAGGTCCATGTATCTATTTAGAGCATGCCAGGCCTCTGCCCATGTCAGAATGGTGATAGAGCATTTTAAAAATACCAGATGGAACCTGGTTCTATGTGTGCTGTCACAATTCCCTGCATTGGTAATTTTCACCACAGGATAAGGATGCAGGTAACAAGCCATGAAGGGTCTAGACCTGAAACGTCAGCCTTCCTGCTCCTATGATACTGCTTGGCCTGCTGTGTTCATCCAGCTCTGCATCTTGTTGTCTCCAACATTCCAGATCTGGCTGATGCTGATATTTCATATGCATATCCTTCCCTTCAAGTTGGTATCTCATGTGCATACCCTCCCTGCAACCTCATACCAAAGTTTTTATGCACTTATGGTTCAAAGCCCATTAGAGGAGTTATGAACTGTAGATTGTATTCATGAAATGTTTGAACGGTGATTTCAAAGTTCTTAATGATGAACGCTCCATGGCGCTTCCATGCCTTTCATGCCCACTCACCCAAAATGCACTATATATGGAACCAACGTACAATGGCAAGTCTTAGAATGCTGAGGGGAAAATCTCCCATTCAGAAATCTACTTTCAATAAACTGTTTGGATAAAAGTGACAATCTCACAGTGCTATTCATAGTATCAGTAAACAGAAGCTTTCCATCACTTCAGATTTCTTAATTTTGACCAAATAAACGTACCACATCGATAAAACAGTGTAACTATCATTTATTATAACCTTATGGATATGTAAATCAGACAAAGCAAGCACTCCTGTCAAAGCAGAACCCCTGCATGGTATTCCATTTGAGCATCTTGGAGCTCAGAAAAGCATTCATATTGTGGCCATCTAGGAACTGTATCAACTGGGAAAGATGGCCAAATATTATTTGAACCAGTGCTATCCTCCACTTACTCTGCTGCCCCACAAATTCTTTCTTTTCAAGAAAAACATTTCTCATTTCCTCTGGAGATGCTGACTCTTTTTTGATGAATGGTTTCCTGGAAACCAGCTGTTTTCTGTGCTTTAACAATGTATCATTTTGTCCATATCTGAGCATCCAGAGAGAATTGTTGAGCTATTTGACCATGTAGGACAGAGAAACAAGCCCTGACCTTATTAATTGTTCTACATCCTCTTAAACTGCATAGTGAGCTGAAATAAGATACCTGGAAGAAGATATTCTCCTCCTCTTGAACACTAAATTTAAATGTAGCTGATGCAGCAGATATCTTTTAGGTATGCCTCAATGAAGAGGAATTTCCCAATTCTCCAAATTGTCCTTGATTTTTATCTAGTGTTTCACATTTTCATGGTGATCCCAAGTTCCTTGGTTGAGCTGCACAAGATATCAAGCGTTTAAAGGATCAGGCGATCTCTCAAACAGTGGTGTAGCGGTACAGTACCGTACTAGCAACTCTGTGCTTAAATCTTGCTACAGCATGTTGTGAAATTGAATTCAATATGTGAATGCATGGATTGGCATCAAAAAAGAAAAACCTTTGAAAACTGCTGATTGGCATCAAAACCCAACTGTTTTGCAAAAAAGTACTGTGCCATTCCTACCCGCCTGGTTGACTCTTGACTTCAGCGCAAACCCTGGGAAACACAATTACTGAGAATAAATATTACAGAAACCAGGATTGGGCTTTAATTGCAGCATAATCAGAATTGCTCACGTTCTGAGAACAGTACTGTTAAAAATCAGTTGACAACTCCTTGCAAAAATCCAAATTAAAATTATCTGGTTTCTCTGACTTGGTGCTATTTCAGGAAGTGCCACACGATTTGGAGCAGAGGCAGCAGCAAACTACATTCATTCTTGATATAACCTTTCACAGATTGAAAGTGAAGAAATCTTTGCATTTAATACACTTCTTCCAGCAGTCATGTTCTTTAATTATTTTATGCTGCCCATTCTGCTCACAGTACAAGTAATTAATACCACTTAACAATTTGTGATGGGTTTGTAAAAATGCAAACCCAACTAAATGAGTAGGTGGGAGATGAGTTATTCATCCAGTTACTGAATTAAGATATTTAATAACATGGCAGGAAATTCAACTAATATCATCTCAGTTCTGTCCAGAAAGAGGTTAATCCTAATGAAGCATGACAGCTATCATTATGTCTGAATTAGATTAGATTGCATTGGAATATTGAATTTTTGCTTTCACGTTTCACAGTCAGTTGCTTGAATTAATAATGGTATTGTTAATATGGGCTTACTTCTTGTTTGCTGAAAATGAAGTGTTAATAATCAAGCCTGGTTTTAAGCAGCATTTCCATGCTTTGTTGATGGCTTATCAATGAATAGCTGAGCTCTTTAGCAAGAGCCCTCCCTTAGTGAGTGACATTCGAGCTATTGAGTTAAAAGGTTGTGGGTTCAAGCTCTGTTTCACAGCCTTAAACACATAACCCATGTTGACAATTGTGGAATTGAAGATGTGCTGCATTGTCAGAGTTCTTTTGGACATGGTATTAAACTGAGACCCTGTTATGTGAATGTGAAATATCCTATGACTCTGAATGAAAAAGAACACAGGAGTTATCCCAAGTCCTGGTCAACATTTATCCCTCCAACAGTACCAGGAAAATTGGTTATCTGTCACTTATTTTGTTGCTTCTTTGGGATTGTGTTCTGTGCAAATGGCTCTCTGATTTCTAACGATACGATGATACATAGAAACAAAGAAAATAAGAGGACTAGGCTATTCAGTCATTCAAGCCTGCTCTGCTATTCAGTACGATCATGACTTATCGTCTCATTTAGTACCCTGTTCCTGCTTTCTCCCTATATCCTTTAAAGGGAAAGTCACCATAGGGCTGAAAAGTTGACTTAACTGCTTCTCGGATGCTGTCTGACCTGCTGTGCTTTTCCAGCTTCGCACCTATAGACTCTGGCTTCCAGCATCTGCAGTCCTTATTGTCTCCAAGTCCTTCATGGTAACCTCAGCCAGTATGGGTATTGAACCCACGTTGTTGGTAATGACTGCATCAGAAGTCAACATGTAGCCAACTGACTCTCTGATCTTTTTAGCCTTAAGAATTATCTCTAATTCCTTCTAGAAAATATTCAATGTTTTGACCTCAACCACTTTCACAACCACAGAATTCCACACCCTCACCATTCTGTGTGAAGGAATTTCTCCTCATTTCAGTCCTAAATGGCCTTACCCCTTATCCGTAAATGGTGACTACTGGTCCTGGACGCCTGATCATCAGGAAAATCCTTCCCGTGTTTATCCTGTCTTCTTCTGCTAGAATTTTGCAGATTTCTAAGAAATCATAGAATCCCTACAGTGTGGAAACAGGCCATTCGGCCCAACAAGTCCATACTGACCCTCTGAAGAGCATCCCACTTAGAACAATCCCTCTACCCTTTCCCTGTAACACTGCATTTCCCATGGCTAACACACCTAATCTACACATCCCTGAACACTATGGGCAATTTAGCATGGCCAATCCACCTAGCCTGCACATCTTTGGAGTGTGGGAAGAAACCAGAGCACCTGGAGAAATCCACGCAGACACAGGGAGGATGTGCGAATTCCACACAGACAGTTGCCTCAGGGTGGAATTGAACCCCAGTCACTGGCGTTGTGAGGCAGCAGTGCTAACCACTGAGCCACTGTGCCACCCTAATTCTTCTCTCATTCTTGTAAACTTCATGTCAAATGATCCTTACCAATCCAGCCACCCTTTGTATGTGGTTCTGTCATCCCAGGAATCATTCTGGTAAACCTTTGTTGCACTCTATTCAACCAGAACATCCTTCCTCAGATAAGCAGTTTAGAAGTCGTTCATTGGCTATGAATCATTTGGGAGTTGAGGTTTATATAAATGCACATGTATTTTTCTTTGGCTATAAGGATGGACTTGGATTTGATTCTCAGAGCTACTTGAGCTTGATCGTCTCAACTAAAGGGAAGCTACACTTGGCCTTGGCTCCTCTGAGTTAGTGGGAGGCTATCTGGTTAGGTTTCCACTTGTTGTCAACAATCCAGTGACCTCTGCTGAAATGTTTGTAGTCTTTGGGTGGGCACCATGTCATCTTAGTTATGTTGTGCCTCATGGTCGGATATTCAGTGACAGTTGCAGCTTAGACTCACAAGCCATGATGTGAAGGTGCCGGTGTTGGACTGGGGTGGACAAGGTCAGAAGTCCACATGACACCAGGTTATAGTCCAACAAGTTTATTTGAAAACACAAGCTTTTGAAATGCTGCTCTTTCATCAGGTGAAGTGAAGCTCACAAGTGAAGAGATTGGCTAGACTACATGATTAAAAACCTCCAAGATATTGCAGTACTTATTGGAGTGATGGTGGTGAGGAAAGTGACTCAACAGAGAGATCCAGTGGAACAATTCACAAAGAAGAGGGAATCTCCTTTGTGTCCTGGCACCAGACCACCATCAGTCAATGTTACCAAAACAGTTGGGCTGGAGAACTTGCCATCCACTTCCCTTCAACTTGCCTCTTCAGAAGACCATTCAGAGAAATCCTTAATATTGTGATTCCTGAGCAAGATGTGTTAGGAAAGATCTCAGAGACATCTGCTTATGTTTGGTGACGTCTATCTTGATTTGGTTTGATTTATTATTGTCACATACCCAGATAAAAGTATTGTTTTGCGTGCTAACCAGACAAATCATATCTTACATAATATGTCAGGGTAAAAGAACAGAATGCAGAATGTAGCGTTATAGTTGCAGAGAAGGTGCAAAGAAAGATCAATTCTAACATTTAGATGTCTGTTCTTAAGTATGATAACAGTGGGGAAGAAGCTGTTCTTAAATCTGTTGGTATGTGTTTTCAAACTTTTGTATCTTCTGCCTCTTGGAAGAGGGTGGAAGAGAGTATAACCGGGGTGGGAGGGGTCTTTGATCACGTTGGCTGCTTTCCCGAGGCCATAGGAAATGTAGACGGAGTAAATGGAAGGAAGGCTGGTTTTCGTGATGGACTGGGCTACATTCACAAGTCTCTGTAATTTCTTGTCGTCTTGGGCAGAGCAATTGCCATACCAAGCTGGATAGGATGCTTTCTATGGTGCGTCTATAAAAATTGGTAAGAGTCATAGAGTTTGAAAGCACGGAAACAGACCATTCGGTCCAACTGGTCCATGCTGAACAGTTTACCCAAACTGATCCAGTCCCATTTACCAGCATTTGGCCCATATCCCTCTAAGCCCTGCCCATTCATTTACCCATCCAGATGCCTTTTAACTGTTTCAATTGTACCCACCTCCACCATCTCTTCTGGCAGCTTGTGCCATATACGCATCACCCCTGCATGAAAACGTTGCCCTTCAGGTCTGTTTTAAATCTTGCCCCCTCACCTTAAATCTATGCCCTCTAGTTTTGGATTCCCCTAACCTGGGAAAAAGACCTTGGCTATTCACCCTATCCATGCTCCTCATGATTTTATAAACCTTCATAAGACCACCCCTCAGCCTCTGGTGCTCCAGGGGAAAAGATCCCCAGACTATTCAGCTCTCCCTATAGCTCAAACCCTCTAAACCCGGCAACATCTTGAAGGTGTTGAACATCATGAATTCCCTCAAGTTCAACAACATCTTTCCTGTAATAGGCCTCACCAAAGTCCCGTACAGCTTTAACATGACCTCCCAACTCCTATATTCAATGAACTGACCAATGAAGGAAAGTGTGCCAAATACCTTCTTCACCACTCTGTCTGCCTGCAGCTCCTCTTTCAAGGTACTATGCACCTGCACCTACTGGGTCTCTTTGTTCGATAACACCCTCTATGACCCGACCATTAACTGTATAAGCCCTGCCCTAGTTTGCCTTAACAAAATGCAAAACCTCACATTTATCTAAATTTAATTCCATCTGCCACTCCTTGGCCCATTGGCCCATCTGATCAAGGTCTTGTTGTACTCTGACATAACCTTCTTCACTGTCCACTACTCTATCAAATTTGGTGTCATCTGCAAACTTACAAGTCATGCTAACTATAAACTATAGTGGACATGCTGAATTTCCTTAGCCTTCTGAGGAAGTAGAGGCATTGACGTGCTTTCTCGACTGTAGCTTTGACGTGGATGGGCCAAGATATATTATTAGTGATATTTACTCCAAGGAACTTGAAGCTGTCGACCGTCTCCACCTCAGCACCATTGATACAGGCAGGGCCGTGTCCTCCACTCTGCTTTCTGAATTAAATGACTTGTATTGCTGAGATTGAAGGAGAGATTGTTGTCTTTACACTACGCACTAAACTGCCTATCTCTTTCCTGTATTCTGTTTCGTCTTTGTTTGAGATCCGACCCACTATGGTGGTATCATCAGCAAATTTGTAAATGGAGTTAGAGCTGAATTGCCAGAATGTCAGATTGGCAGCTATCTGAAGATTCAACGCTTTCTTTTTGCCTTCAAGAACTACGACTTGGTGTTAGAGGCAAGGTGCTAGCATGGATAGAAGATTGGCTGTCTGGCAGAAAGCAGAGAGTGGGGATAAAAGTGTCTTTCTCAGGATGGCAGCCAGTGACAAGTGGTGTTCCGCAAGGGTCAGTGTTGGGACCACAACTATTCACTTTATACATTAATGATCTAGATGAAGGAACTGTGGGCATTCTGGCTAAGTTTGCAGATGAGACAAAGATAGGTGGAGGGACAGGTAGTGTTGAGGAGGTGGGCAGGCTGCAGAAGGATTTGGACAGGTTGGGAGAGTGGGCAAAGAAGTGGCAGATGGAGTACAATGTGGGAAAGTGTGAGGTCATGCACTTTGGTAAGAAGAATAAAAGCATGGACTATTTTCGAAATGGGGAGAAAATTCAGAAGTCTGAAGTGCAAAGAGACTTGGGAGTTTTAGTCCAGGATTCTCTCAAGGTAAACTTGCAGGTTGAGTCAGTAGCCAGGAGGGCAAATGCAATGTTGGCATTTATTTTGAGAGGACTTGAATATAAAAGTAGGGCTGTACTACTGAGGCTTTATAAGGCTCTGGTCAGGCCACATTTGGAGTATTGTGAGCAATTCTGGGCCCCATATCTCAGGAAGGAAGTACTGGCCCTGGAGCGGGTTCAGAGGAGGTTCACAAGAATGGTCCCAGGAATGGAAAGCTTAACATATGAGGAACGTTTGAGGACTCTGGATCTGTACTCATTGGAGTTTAGAAGGATGAGGGGGAGTCTAATTGAAACTTACAGAATACTGAATGGCCTGGACTGAGTGGGTGTTGGGAGGATGTTTCCATTGGTAGGAGAGACTAGGACCCGAGGGCACAGCCTTAGAGTAAAGGGAAGAGCTTCTAGAACGGAGATAAGGAGAAACTTCTTCAGCCAGAGAGTGGTGAATCTATGGAATTCACTGCCACAGAAGGCTGTGGAGGCCAGGTCATTGAGTACATTTAAGACTGAGATAGATAGGTTCTTGATTATCAAGGGGATCAAGGGTTATGGGGAGAAAGTGGGAGAATGGGGCTGAGGAACTTATCAGCCATGATTGAATAGCAGAGCAGACCCGATGGGCTGAATGGCCTAATTTCTGCTCCTATGTCTTATGGTCTTACGGACTTATTTAACAAATGTGTTTTGTTTTCTGCAAAGTGAATCTGTGTAGAGAGAAATCTGTATTTTTTTAAATCCAGTATTATTGAGTGTGCATTCTATGCATATGTTTTGGATTATTTAGAGAGGTAAGCATTTATATTTTCATGTTACAAACTCAGTGTATTAAATAGTTTTACATTGTCATTGAATAACTTCTGTTTACTAATAAAGGAACAAAATATAATAATACAATATAGAAAAAAGTATTCGATTGGCCAGATCAGAAACTGGATAAAACAATTAAATTTATGTTGTGATCTGTGGAGGCTGGGTCTGGAGAGAGACAGACAGTGCACTCCACCTATCTCAGATGTAACAAATATAATGATTGATATCACACATGTATGCCCTGAGTACATTGTCCTATTCCATTATCAAATCAGATTGCAGTATGGAACATGAAAGATGATGCTCTAAGTATTGGTCCCTCACATAAGAAATGTTAGTTTTGTAATTCTTCTCCTCACCCCTCTCCCAGTCCTGCATGTTCATAGAATTCCTACAGTTTGGAAGCATTTGGCCCTTCAAGTCCACACTCACCCTCCGAAGAGCATCCCACCCAGATCCATCTCCCCATCCTATCTCTGTAATCCTGTATTTTCCATGGCCAATCCATCTAGCTTGCGCATCTGTGGACACTGTGGGCACTTTAGCATGGCCGGTCAACCCAACCTGCACATCTTTGGGAGGAAACCCAGGCAGACACAGGGAGAATATGCAGACTCCACACAGACAGTCATCGAAGGGTGGAATCAAACCTGGGTCCGTGGCACTGTGCCACCATGTTGCCCCATATTCTTATATTAGAACTAAGTAATCTAGCAGCTGTAGATTGGAAAAGACTAACAAATCATAATTGGATTTATTACAGTGTTTTTACAAACAGCATAGAAACTGATCATTTGACCAGCAGCTCTATGTCAGTTTTAAATTCCACACAAATCCCTGACGATGATTCTTTCATCAATATATCCTCTATTCCTTTCTCTCTCTAGCTTCTCTAGTTTCACCTTTAACAAATCTGTGCAGTTTGACTCATTTACTGCTTGTAGTAGCAAATACCAAATTAATGGCTCATATTTATGACTTCACATTTAGCACTTAAACTAGTGAGTGTGCTCCATTTTCTTTATATTTGTTTTTTTCTTGCTTCCTTTAATCAGTTCATAAGAATATCCAGGGAGTGTACAGACCAGGAAAATTCGTGACTGAATTGCCAATGGAGGTTGTGATGAAATCATGTGTGTATAACCATTTGTTCTACCGATGAAACCTGCAATTTATGATTGGTAACTTTTATGGAACAGGTAGCAACATTCATTTCTTCCCACCAATAACGGAGGGACCTATTGCAAGTTTTTTGATAGATCAATTCAGAATCAGTGAAGAGGAGCTCAAAGGTTACAGCCAGTTGTGGAAGTCAGTGAGACAGAGACAGAAGCAGGCTCCATGTTTGGAGTGCTTCAGTTAGCTGTCCTGCTGAGAAGGCAATTGAACTGCTCAGAAGAGTCAAGAGCAGTTGTGCTGTTAGAATTCTAACATTCTAGGAATCTGATACATAAGTGTTGGAGGACTCAGAATTGCCGGAAAACTGAGAAAGTGGGGAGGTTGCTAGCTGTCTGTTGGGGGTAAGCCATGGTAGATTTGGAAGATGTCTGTCAGCATTAACACTTCGGTGTTGTTTAGAATTGGGGAGATTGAAAAGCTCATATTGCTGATGTAACCGAACAGCTTGAGGAGAAATCCAGGGACAGGATTGGCTTAGTGAAGCGAGTTGTCATTGAAGAGCTAGAATTCTGTTTGTGAATGAGTACTGGAGTACAAACCCAGGAAAGGAGGATGATTGGTCAAAACAGAAGGAGTTGTGGGGCAGTATGTGATGGAGTGATTCTTGTGAGGGATTTTCAAGACCAGATTGGCAAAATAAACGATCATAATCTGTTGTGAGGTTCAATGTGATTGGATGATCTATTCCATCATTAATATCTGGGGGAAATCGTGAAATCTGTACAATCTGTTTTGATCCCATTTAATATTTGGTTTGAGCTGTTGGGGGTGGTTCGATCAATGACCAATGTTAGTTTTGAGCATTAGAAAATATATTAATCATGCATTATAGATTTTATTACTGTTCCAGTGTTGTATAATAAAGTTTAATGTGTTTTGCTTAAAACTGTGAAATCTTGTGGCTTAAGTCGTAGGAGTCTACAGCACAGAAAAAGGCTCATCAGATCTGTACCGGTCGAAAACAAGGACTAAATTTATTCTCTTATTTAAGGACCTGGACCTCTTACTTTGTTTACTTGAGAAATAAAAGTTATTGGCCTCTAGGTAAATCGTAGCATGAAGTTGGGTCTGAGATTCTCATAATGGCCAGAGGCAGGAATGTCATACTTGACTTCTGACCTGCAGATAGAATGCAAGAAAATGCCACTGCTGATTGCTGAAGTATATGAACATAAAATGTTACATTATTCTTTAAACGATCTTTGTTTTGATTCAAAGGACTTGAGTGGCTGCTTGTATGGTTTCACAATGAGTGTGTTTGAATATGATCTATGGGAAAAATGCAATTATCCTGGGTCTCGGGGAGGGTGGTGCCTCCTGTAGTCCCCACAGTCCTCCGAGATATGTGCAATCCTGATAATTCTTTGGTGCGTCCCTGATTTTAATCGCTGCTTCATTGATGGCCAAGTTGTCTGAAATTGTACTCCCTGCACCTCTTGTTTTTGGTGCTCAAAAAAGGCCTCTAACCCCGAAATGTTTCACTGCCTTCTTTTAAAGTTCACCTGAATGCTTTAGGTATCTTTTGGAAGCCTGTTCCTCCTGATGGACCCCGTTAGGACACCATAAAACATTAGGCCCCAGGTATTTCTGTGCTGTATAACTTCAATACTGGTGGCCTAGTCTCGTATATTGTAACGCGCTGGTGGTTGTAGAATTGTTGTATACATTTTGAATTCTCAATTTAAGATGCCTTAAATTGAGAGGATCCGTGGGACTTTTCAGGTTTGGAAGCGTCCTGTGGAGTCAAAGGTATCACATTAGCACACAGCCATCTCCCTGGTTAATTTAAAAAGCATAAATGTGCAGTTCACAACGGTGTCTTGATAATCTAACTGTATTAATACAAAGTAAGTTCTGTGACATTTAGTGAGAGGTGACTATGGTTAAAGTTTTTATATTAATATGTATAGAGTAATCAAGCTACAAGATTTCCTTAGTAAATTCATTTAACTTTATCACTCCTTCTTAAGTGACTTGTTTTCTTCGGTTTTGTTCAGGTTATTTTTTTCTAAAATGCCTGCGATCATGAATAAATGATAAGCTGCAACAATCCAACTCAGAACAGTAGGGTTGATCTTATGAATATTAAAAGGGCTTGAGAGATTGATCCAACATCAATTATCTGTTGCTCACCTAATAGCGCAAGTAATATGCAAGCGTCAACCATCTCATCATCTCCCAAGCTACATGAAATCTTAATATCTGAAAGATGTACAAAAAAATCATTTTCACATATTCTGGACCCCTCCCAATTCCATGCAGCAACAGTGCCAATGGGGACCTGCTAAGAACTTGTGGAGGGCACTGGATAGCTTCATCAGTTGACCTTCAGTAAGGTTGTATTTTCCCTTCTTGTAGAATTTTTTGTTTTGCGTTTGCTGCACCCAATGCAGCCAGCTTGAGGGGGTTGAAGTTTTGTTTCACCTGTTGCCTATTTGAAATAAACTTCACTTCCATCATGCGAAAAAGAGAGAGAGAGTCTTCTGTTAGTTGAAAACACATTGTCCCTCCTCACTGACTACACTCCTTGTTCCTGCAGCTGTAGACTTGTCACTAGAATGTTCTGATTGTAATGAGGTCAGCCAGATGGACCTCATAGAATATGAGTTCCCTGACTGGGGCTGTTAACCTGGTCCAATCAGGGACCCCTGGCTAGCAAATAAAATGAGGAGTGTCATACTCTGACAAGGCTGTGGCAGAGTCAAGCACTCTCTATGTGCAAATAAAGGGTGAGTTGGTGACAGGATACTGGCCTCTGTGGAGTTATTTCAGTGGCAGCAAGAGTAAAGCACATTCCTGAAGATGTTCATCGTTGCAACTGTCATCTTTGAGTTGGGGTAAGCATTTCTGGCATCATGTCATTATTTGGGAAGCTTGACCCATTTAGCCTTGCCATCGAAGATTAGGTCCACTATGTGGTAAGAAAGCATTATTTTTTTCTGGGCAAGTGATATTGGGGCATATGAAAAGCAACAAGTAATTGTGGACCTGCAGCTTTTTAGGTTATTAGGACCCTTACTTTCCCTGAGGCATCAGATACTAAAACATTTCAGGAGTTGATGGATTTAGTTAAGGAATATTTTGATGCCAAGCCTCCTCCAATTCTGAGACGCTGTCATTTTTACTCGGCAGTTTAAGAACTAAGAGAATCCGTATCGGTATTTTTGACGAGGTTAAGACGACTGGCAGAGCCATGTGACTTTGGTTTAACCCTTAATGAAATGCTGAGAGACTGTTTGGTATGTGGGATTAATGATGTAACAATGAAAAAGTGCCTACCAGCTGAAGCCCAAATGGACTTCAAACAGACACTACAACTGGATTTAGCATTGGAAAATGTAGCAAATGGAACATATGAGTTGCAGTGTATTCTGATGGGAGAGGATACCCTTGCCAGGCTGACTGAGCTTGGGAACACCACATGAGTGAAGGCAATTGCAGAGTCATACTCAGGAAATATCCTGAACAGAGGGACTCCAGGACAGCCCATAGCAAAACCCCAAAACAAAGCCAAGCCTCGGCCAACCGGTTAACATTTTCTTCAGGATCTGGCCGACAAGCCATTGTAGTTGCTCGAGGTATGCGGACTGAGGACAGCAAAAGAGTCCCACTAAACCAAAATTGAATCAGGTAACTCATAGGCCAGTATCCACGAGAGTGCACACCCTGGGAAGATTACCTACATCTGGTTTGGAACAGTTAAATTGCTCAGCAACATCCAAATTAAAACCAATCAAAATAAACGTCTAATCAAGTGGTCATCCGGTTCAAATGGAAGTCGATGCCGATGCATCCGTTTTCAGGATCGCAGAACCAGTCTTTAACAAAATTCACTCTGGACTCCACCTCTTAAGTTTGCACAAGGCTTTGGATAGACTGAGAACCTATAGCGGGGAATCTTTATCGATTAAGGTTCCAGTCTCTTATGAGAAGCAGCTGGTTCAGTTACCAGGGAATGCGGTAAAAGGCCCAGGCCCAAGCTTGATGACGCAAAATTGGTTGAGAGAGATTCACCTAGATTGACTCAGCATTTTTCCATTAGAAGAACCTTAAATGCAGATCCTTTCAATGGGCTCAATGTTCTTAGTCATTGTAACTGGACATGCATCAAGTTTACTCCTCAGACACGAGAACAACATTAGAAAAACTACATGCATCTTCTGCACTACATGGACTTCCAGAAGTGTAGGTCATAGATAATGGGCCATCGTTTACTAGCAGGGAATTTGACATATAAAGACAGATCAATACCATCCATCATCCAATGGCCTGGCAGAAAGAGCAGTCCAAACTTAGAAGGCAGGCTTAAAGAAACAGCTCACGGCTTCACTTGATACCAAACTGTCCTGGATCCTATATGGATTATAGGATCACGCCTCATGCAACTGCAGGGATAGGTCCAGCAGAGCTGCTAATGGGGAGAAGACTCAGCACCAAGTCAAATCTGATCTTCCTGGACCTGTGTGGGGAGCAGGGTGAAACCGCATCAGGAACGCTAGTGATGGGCACCAGACTCCGCCAAGCGAGAGAGACAGTTCACTACGTGGGCCGAAGTTTGATGTCAGAACCATGGAAATGGCCCTGCATGGGTAAGAGGCTTGGTTGACGCAAAGTCAGGACCAGTGACATGTAAAGTTGAGTAGGAGTGATGATCCTGAACAAGCATGTGGACACATTAAAGCCGCAAACTTGCAAATAGTGTGGAAGCAAAATGTGCCCTGCTTCGCAGAACAGGTGGGAAGGCTGTCGGAACTTGTGGGTTGTCCCTTTCCATCAAGCATTGAAGAGACCTCTGAACCTGAGATGGACACAGCGGATTTTGCCACATTGACACCTTTGCCATCTGAAGAAGAGAATGAATTTTTCAGGAGATGCTTTGGGCACAAGAGGCAAGCTTCTGTGCTTTACACGCTGCCTGTATCCGATGCAGAGTTGGAGGAACCTGACCCGGATCTAAAATGCCTCAGGATGCGCTACAAGAAAGAGGACCGGCCTATGTCCTTGGACTTAGAATGGGAGGGATGTAGTGATTGTACAAGGCCAGCTAGGTGGACCTCATAGAAAACTGGGTTCTGAGGAAGGGTCACCAGACCCGAAACGTTAACTCTGATTTCTCTTCACTGATGTTGCTGGACCTGCTGAGCTTTTCCAGCCATTTCTGTCTCAATTCACTTATATAGCACCTTCAGCACAACATCCTGAGACAATTTATGTGCGTGTTCAACAGACAAAAATTGTGAATTTGCTAAACAGGGAGATTGGGAGGAAATGAGTACCCAAAAGTTGATCAAAAACATTTAATTACCCATCCCTAATTATCTTTGAGCAGGTGATGATGAGCCACCTACAACTTGGTGGCTTGCTTGGCCATTTCAGAAGGCAGTTAAGAATCAACCACATTTCTGTAGATCTGGAGGCACGTGTACATCAGACTGGGTAAAGATGGCAGGTTTTCTTCCCTAAAGGACATTAGTGAACTAGATGGATTCCCCTGTCAATGCAAATTACTGTTTATGATGTGGCATGTGAAAACCAGGGCTGAGTCATTTTTGGAGATAGTAGGAACTGCAGATGCTGGAGAATCTGAGATAACAAGGTGTAGAGCTGGATGAACACAGCAGCCAAGCAGCCT
>NC_063347.1:4911474-4970069 GCF_021869965.1 Rhincodon typus
CCTCTGATGCTGCCTGACCTGCTGTGTTCCTCCAGCTCCACACTGTGTTGATATATGTGTGTAATTCTTTGAGGATCTAGGGGAGGCAGTGGATGTAATATATTTGAATTTTCAGAATGTGTTTGATAAGGTAACACATTAGGTTATTTAGTAAGAGTATTTAGTAAGGTGTTGTATTTAGTACGTTCGCATTGATAGACGTTTGGCTATCCTTATTGAAACATACAAGATTCTTAGGAGATATAATAGGGTTATATTCCTTTGTGGAAGAGTTTTTGGTACCTTAAACATAAGAGACAGGCAACAGTGGTCATTGGACCCCTGGAAATGAGGCTGGAGAAATAGTAACGGGTAACAAAGAAATGGTAGAGGATCTGGACATGTACTTTGCATGAGTTTGCACAATGGAAGACACCAGAAGTACACCAGAACTTCAAGAGTGTCAGGGGCAGAGGTCAGTGTAGTGGACATCACTAGGAGAAGGTGCTGGTGAAGCTATAAGGCCTGATGGTGGATGAATTACCCAGACCAGATGAACTACATCCCAGAGTTCTGAAGCAGATAGCTGAGAAGATTGTGGTCGCATCAGTGGTGATCTTTCAGGAATCACTGGATTCAGGGAGCATCCCAGAGAACTGGAAAATGGCTAATGTAACACTCCTGTTTGAGAACGGAGGGAGACATAAGACAGGAAACAATAGGCCAGTTAGCTTGACCTCAGTCTTTGGTAAGATTTTAGAGTCCATTATTAAGGATAAGATTGCGGAGTACTTGGACTTGCTTTGTAAAATAGGGCGGAGTTAAGGGGATATCAACCATGACAAATCTGTTAGAATTCTTTTGAGAAGGTAATAAGCAAGTTTGACAAAGGAGAGCCAGTGGGCGTGATCTATTTGAATTTCCAGAAGGCCTTTGACAAGGAGTTTGCTAAATAAGGTAAGAGCCAATGGTGATAGGGGCAAGGTACTGGTATGGATAGAGGTTTGGCTGACTGGCAGAAGGCAAAGAGTCAGGATAAAGGGGTCTTTCCCTTTATCTGATGGTTTCTTGCTGGTGGCAGCTGCTGACCTGTGGAGTTCCGCAGGGGTCAGTGTTGGGACACTGTTCATGTTTTACATTAACGATTTGGATGATGGAACTGAGAGCATTGTTGTTAAATTTGCAGATTATACAAAGATTGGTGGAGGACAGTTTGTGTTGAGGAAGCAGGGAGACTGCAGAAGGACTTGGACAGACTAGGCGAGTGGGCAAAGAAGTGGCAGGTGGAATACAATGTGAGAAAATGTGGAAGTTATGCTCTTTGCTAGGAAGAGGTGTAGACTATTTTTGAAATGGGGAAAGGCTTTAGAAATCTGAAGCATAAAGAGACTCAGGAGTCCGAGTTCAGGATGTTCTTAAGGTTAACATGCAGGTTCAGTTGGCAGCTAGGAAGGCAAATGTAATGTTAGCATTCGCTTCAAGAGGGCTGGAATACAAGTGCAGGGATGTGCTGCTGAGGCTGTATAACACTTTGATCAGGCCACATTTGGAATATTGTGAGCAGTTTTGGGCCCTATATCTAAGGAAGGATGTGCTGGTCTTAGAGGGTGTCCAGAGGAGGTTTACAAGAATGATCCTGGGGATGAAGGGCTTGTCATTTGGTGAGTGGTTGAGGACTCTGCGCCTGTACTTGATGGAGTTTAGAAGGATGGGGAGGGTTTCTGATTGAAACTTAGAGAATTTTGAGAGCCCTGGATACAGTGGGTGTGGAGAAGATGTTTGCAGTAGGAGGAGAGACTAAAACCTGCAGGCACAACCTCAGAGTGAAGGGGTGATCGTTTAGAACTGAGATGAAAGGGAATTTCCTCAGCCAGATGATGGTTAATTGGTGGAACTTATTGCTGCAGAGGACTGTGGAGGCCAAGTCATTGAGTGTATTTAATATAGAGATAGATGGGTTCTTGATTGGCGAGGAGATCAAAGATTATGGGGAGAAGGCAGGAGTATGGGGTTGAGAAACGTATCAGCCATGATCGAATGGTGGTGCAGACTCAATGGGCCGAATGGCCTAATTTTGCTGCAATGTGTTATGGTCTTATGGACAGTCTAGGAACAGAGGGCATATTCTCAGAAAAGGGGTTTGCACATTCAAGACAAGAGATGAGGAGGAATTTCTTGGAAGGTTGTGAATCTGCAGAATTCTTTACCACAGAGGGCTGTTGAGGCTATGTATATTCACTAAGTATATTCAAGGCTGAGATAGACAGATTTTTATTTATTGAAGAAATCATGCGTTATGGGGAAAAGAAGAGGAAAGTAGGGGATTATCAGATCAGTCATTATCTCAACGAATGTTGGAGCAGACTCGATGGACTGAATAGCCTACTTCTGCTTCTACGTCTTATGGTCTTATGCTGATTATTTTGTCTCAGTGGAACAAATGTCAGCTTGGTTTATCCACTGATACATGCTGAGTGTAAATATGTTCCAATCTCTGAGTTGCCAACTGAGAGGGCCCTGAGCTTGCTGCCTGCAAGCATTCTTCCTATTTAAATACTCACAGCCTAGTGCCAGAATGCTGAGTCTTTCTCATCAGCAAATAATTTTCCTCATTTTTTACAGCTGCATTTAAAAGAAGACCACATTTATCTCTCTCTGTCTCTCTCTCTCTCTTGCTCTGTCTCACACACACAAACACACTGAGACATATTTTTTGGTCTAGCTGCAGTGCCATGACTTCTTTTTCCTCCAATCTTACAGCAGGTAACAACTTTATTAAGTACACACCTTATTTATCTGAATACAAAAGCAAAATATTATAGATGCCACAAATCTTAAATAGAAAGCAAAAATGCTGAAAATACTCAGTGGTAAACCAAATTCTGTAGAAAGAAACAGAATTAATGTTTCAGGTTATGCTTGGACGGCATTTAGGTTTTTTTTATTATAAACCATGGGTTCAAATGTAATAACTTCCTCACCATCCTTCTAATAGCATCTTAAAAATTTTAATCGATATGGTGACTTGGTGACTTAACAAGTTTATACAATCAAATGATTCTTAAACATTTATTTTTGGTAAAGCCATCAAGTATAGCCAATCTCAAGTGCCCTGGAAAAGGTGGTGGTGAGTTGTTGTCTTGAACTTCTGAAGTCAGTTTGGTGAAAATACACCTACTGATAGGAGGGGAGTTCCAGAATTTTGATCATATTTGATCCTTTGTCCTGGATGATGTCAAACTTCTTAAGTGTTTTTCGAATTGCACTAATCCAGGCATGTGAGAGTATTCCACCAGACTCCTGACTTGTGCCTTGTCGATTGTGGACAGGCTTTGGGGAGTCAAGGGATGAGTTACTGACCATAGATTTTCCAGTCACTTGACCAATAGCCACGGAATATTATTGGTCCAGTTAAATTTGTGGCCAGCAATAGCCCCTGGGATGTTGATGATGGGGGCTTCAGAAATGATAACGCTGTTAAATGTCAAAAATAAGATGTTTTATTCATCCATGCCACGTGGCCTTTGCTGACTAGGATAGCATTTATTCTTCATTCCTAATTATCCTTGAAAGGGTGATGGTGGACTACCTTCTTGTAATACTGCAGTCCATGGGGCGTATGTATGTCCACAGTGCTGTTAGGAAGGAGATTCCAGGAATTTGATCCGGTAACAATGAAGGAATAACAATACATAGAATCATAGAATCCCTACAGTGTGGAAACAGGCCCTTCAGCCCAACAAGTCCACACTGACCCTCAGAGAAACCCACCCAGACCCATCCCCCTATAACCCACCTAATCTACACCTCCTTGAACACTACGGGCAATTTAGCATGGCCAATCCACCCTAACCTGCACACCTTTGGACTGTGGGAGGAAACCGGAGCACCCGGAGGAAACCCACACAGACATGGGGAGAACTTGCAAACTCCACATAGACAGTCGCCCTAGGGTGGAATCGAATCTGGGTCCCTGGCGCTGTGAGGCAGCAGTGCTAACCACTGAGCCACTGTGCTGCCCAAAGTTCCAAATCAGAATGGTGTGTGACTTGGAGGGGGACTTGCAAATTGTTATACTCCCAAGCACTATGCATCTCTTGTTGAGAGATCACCGCCTGGCATTTTGTTATGCAAGTGTTTCTTGTCACCTGTCAGCCTGAGCCTGAATATCGTCCAGGCCTTGAAGCATAGGGGCAGGAATGTTTCAGTATCTGGAGTCTCTACATTGGCACTGAACATTGTACAGTCATTAGCAAACATATCCAATTCAGACTTTGTTATAAAGAGAAGGCCAATTAAATATCAGCTGAAGATGGTTGGAGTCTTGAGCACAACCCTGAGGAACTCGTGCAGTGATGCCCTGGGACTGAGAGGATTGATCTCCAATAACTGCCGCCATCTTTCTTTGTGCAAGGTATGAATCCACCAGCAGAGAGATTTTCTCCTGAATCCCAAAGCCACACTTTGTCAAATGCTATCTTGATATCATGTCAAGAGCAATCACCCTCACCTCATCTCCGAAATTAATTTCTTGTGCCCACAATTGGACCAAAACTATAATGATGTTTTATTATAGAGACATTCACACTGGTAAAGGCAAAAAGGTCAGGTCAATTCTCAGACAGTGGTGAACTGTTCTTAGTTGTAGTATTATTAGAGGTGCTACCGTTGACCTCAGTATCGTTGGTCTAGGAAAATGAATGCTCATCCAGGATGGCTTCTCCTGACCTCCATTAAAGAGCCCATGCTTTTTGGTCTGTGGTGGAATTGCATTCAATTGGAATCCACACTATCCATTTAAATAGCATTGGGAACCATAGAACATAGAACATTACAGCGCAGTACGGGCCCTTCGGCCCTCGATGTTGCGCCGACCTGTGAAACCAATCTGAAGCCCATCTAAACTATTCCATTATCATCCATGTCTCCACTTGTGACAGTACTGGATGCAGACATTCAAAAAGTTGGGATTCTTTTCCCTACGACAGACATGTTTAAGGGGAGGTTTTGTAGGAATTAAATAAAAGGAAATTAATGGCTTCTAAAATATTTTAGGGAAGGAAATCTGCTGTCCTGGTCTGACCTACTCATGATTCAAGACCCACAGCCGTGTAATTGACTGTTAACTGCCCTCTTGGCAATTAGTGATGGGCAATGAATGCTGGCCTAGCCAGCGACACCCGCATCCCATAAACAATAAAAGGAATCCTTCCACTGGGGAGGGAGGGTACGTGTCAGTAACCAGAGCCCGAAAGAAGAGATAAAAGATTTTGTTTGGAGACTTTGGTTATGATCTAGAATTCAGTGTCTAAAAGAGTGATGGAAATGGATTCAGTTGCAAGTTTGGATGTAGAATTGGATATATGTTTGAGAAGAGAGTATATTACACAGCAGTGGGGAAACAGCAGGAGAGTTTAACTGACTAGATAGCTCTTTCAAAGAGGCAAAGGCAGGATGGGTTGAATGGCTTCCTTCTTGGGGGTATATCATTCTCTGACTAGCGGAAGCTTGTGAAAATGTATTTCAGTAAGAGTTGATAGCTTCAGGGAAGGGGATGGAGAAAGAGGCTAAAATGTACACAATCGTTCCAGTTCTCTAAGAAATGCAATCATTTAATATTAGGGGTGGTATAAGAATAAATAGGTGTCGGTTTAGCTCAACTGGCTCAACGGCTGCTTTGCAAGACAGAGTGATACCAACAGTGTGGATTCATTTCCCACACTGGCTGAGGTTACCATGAAGGTCCAGACCTTCTCAACCTACCTGTCACCTTAGATGTTAAACTCAAGTTAAACTGACCACCAGTCGTCCCTCTGTCCCTAATGAGAGAACAGCCCTATGGTTTTCTGAGATTATGGCTCCGACTTTTACTTTATCAGAATAAATGGTTGATTCGTCCTATTTCTGGTGAAGACTAAAAGTATACATTTTGCACGTTTTATCCTACACCCTGCTGTTTATTGTGTGCCAGTGCAATACAAGTACCACAACACTTGTCTAGACCACCTGCGTCGTGCCTTGAAACGGAAGTATGTTTATACCTCATCAACTCCTAAATTATGCATGAATTGCTATTGTTTTCATACATACTTAATGGGTCTGGATTTACTTTCCAGCTGCCTGCATTTATTTTTGCAGCATAATTTTTTTTTAATGAGTGTTTTGTTTTATTGATTAACCCCTGTGAAAGGTCAAGGCAGAAGACCACCAAGGCTGATGATGGTAGGGGAGAAGATACAGTAAATCTGGAAGTGGCGATGAGGTCAATGTGTTCAATGCTTTATTTCACTTATATGTGCCATTCAGTTTCTTATGGAAGTTTGGAAATTCCTTCAGACAGTCAAAAGCTTTTTTAATTATCTCACAACACTAATCCCTGAGGGTGAAAGAGATCTAGAGGTTTTAGCAGACTTGATACTGAGCATGTCAAATGACAGCAATCAACAATGTTGAACTATTTATGAAAACATTAGAACATTTGCAACAAAATTAATATCTTTATTACAACAAGACTTCCTTAAATACAAAATTTCTAGTTATTCTTTCACCAAAGACCACCAGAGTCAAAACTTTCACTCTATAAAGAAACTACATTAAGCTGTTCATGTGTGAAAACAAGCCTGGGAGTAAATTGTATCAGAGATAGTAGGGACTGCAGATGCTGGAGAATCTGAGATAACAAGGTGTAGAGCTGGATGAACACAGCAGGCCAAGCAACATCATAGGAGCAGGAAGGCTGACATTTCGGGCCTGGACCCTTCTTCAGAAATGGGGGAGGGGAATGGGGTTCTGAAATAAATAGGGAGAGAGGGGGGGGCGGATAGAAGATGGATAGAGAAGATAGCCTTCCTGCTCCTATGATGCTGCTTGGCCTGCTGTGTTCATCCAGCTCTACACCTTGTTATCCTGGGAGTAAATGCTAGTTTTGTCAAGAGTCCTGCCTAGCAACTTCTTTATAGTTCTAGTATATGAAAGTCTAATTGGGAACTGTTTTCTCCTGAGCTGAAAACGCGGATTTATATCTCATGGGTTCAAAGAACATCAGAATGTGTTGGAGAAAGTCACCTTGAAAATTATGCTCAGTTGAGGCCATACAAGATCTGCACTACTTGTGAGAGGACAGTATTGACCAATCGGTTTTCTTTATTGTATTTGGGTTGGGGTCAGCATGCATCAAGCGATTGACACATCTCAAGGGGTCTTGGTTTCTGGGGATTCAGGAAGGACTTGCTTCTCAGTGAACGTACTGGTTATTACCTCCAGGCACAGGATGAATATTACTGGTTCTGATGGAATGAGCAATATGCATTGTTCCACTAAACTGGATCTCATTGAAACTTTCAAAATCCAACAGGGTAGTTGCAGGAAAGATGTTTCCCTGGGAGAGGGGTGAGCAGCATTTCCCCTAAGCAGCCATTCAGCCATTCCTTAGGTTTACGCATGCCAATTGGTGTACTATTGCCATTCCAGCATTGGCTTCTGGTTTCAGAAGTCACTGCCATGTATGGACCTTAGGGGTCCGTGCAGCAGAAAGTCCTGGCAATGACATGGAGTAGAAAGTAATGTGTTGGTTCTTGATTTCAGCAGTATTAGAAGGGACAGATTAGGAGTGACACTAGAAAGCCACTCAGAGGAGTACTGACCTTAATAGTGTTGAGATAATAGAGACAAGAAATGTGACCAAGAGATAGACTCGAGGCTATTTAAATTGGATTAAATTGCTTCAATTAATTTAAATAAAATTAAGCTTGATTAAATCAATTTAATTAAGTAGGGGTGACTGAAACTAACCTAGCTACTACCTGGTATAATTTAAAATGAAATAGCTGCAGGTTCTGGGGTATACAGACCTTGTGATTGCCTGTTCACACTAAGAGCAATATTATATCACTTGAAGTACACAGCGCACTTCAGTTGGCTCGAATATGGCCTATGCTGAAACTTAAGCTGTGAGGTCACAGAGTGTGAAATGAGTCTCAGAATGACTACATCTTTACTATAACAACTGAACATTGTTTATATACACTGAAGTGTGTATTCAGCTGATTGAATTCTGATGTGACACAGAAACCTGATGGTGTTACATAACTGGCAGCTGTTGCTTGGTGGTAGGACCCTTGCCTCTGAACCAATAATTGCAAGTTCAAGATGCAATCCAGATGCTTGTACACATAATCAAGGCTGATTTAATCTGGTCCTCAAAATGCAATATTAAACTCAAATGGCTATAAAAGATCCTATAACACTACTCAATAAAGAGCAGGAGAGTTCTTCAGTGTTCTGGGCAACATGTATCCCTTTAGTAATGTGATAGAGGCCTTCCTTTCCATAAGATGATAGTTTGTACTGTGATGGTCTCTTCTGTAAAGCATTGCCTGGTGTGGCTCAGTAAACCTACTCTAGCATGGCAGTGCCTGCTGCATTTGTCAGGGAGAGAGACAGCGGGCTGAGAAGTAAGTTGCAGTATTCCCCGGACTCTGTTTTCTCTGGCCCTGTTCTTGGCTAGCTGAGCTTTCCATATCTGCTTGCCTCTTCCAATGTCCTTCCAAACCGTCTGTCTTCAGAAATCACAGTAGCCAGTGACTGTCTTCTACTTGTGAGTGTCGATATCCACCATCCTCATATTTTACTTAAAAGCGTTCTTGTGGCAGTTGTGGATGTCCTGAACGTTGTGACCTAACAGCCAGCTCATCAGACCGAAGGTGGAGTTTAGAAGAATGAGAGGAGACCTCATTGAAACATACAAATATGTTAGGGAACTTGACAACTTGTTTCCCCTTTTGAGAGATTATAGGACCAGAGGGTGTAATCTCAGAGTAGGATACTCCCATTTAAATCAGATGAGGAGGACTTTCTTTCTTCCATGTCAGTGTTTCTGTGGAATTATTTAATGCCGAGGGTTGTCAAGGCTGGATCATTATGTATTTTTTAAAATTCATTTGTGGGATGTGGGCGTCGCTGGCTGGCCAGCATTTCTTGTCCATCCCTAGTTGTCCTTGAGAAGAAGGTTGTGGGCTGCCTTTTTGAACCGCTGCAGTCCTCCTGCTGTGGGTTGACCCACAATGCCATTTGGGAGGGAATTCCAGGTTTTTGACCCAGCAACAGTGAAGGAATGGCGATATATTTCCAAGTCAGGATAGTGAGTGACTTGGAGAGGAACTTGTAGGTGATGGTGTTCCCATATATCTGCTGCCCTTGTCCTTCTAGATGGAAGTGGTTGTGGGTTTGGAAGGTGCTGTCTGAGGATCTTTGGTGAATGTATATTCAAGACTGAGATGGAGAGATTCCTAATCAAAACAGAACCAAGGGTTACGAGGTAAGGAGGAAAGTGGAGTTGAGGATTATCAAATCAGCCATAATTTTAATAAATGATGGAGTGGACTTGATGGCTCGAATGACCTACTTCTCCTCCTGCATTGTACTGTTTATTGTCTGAGGTCTTTAACCCATTGACATAACATTTCACTTCCTTTTAAAAAAAATTGAACAGTTTAAACTTTAATATGTAAATAAGAATAAATGTGAGCTTTTTTCAAAAATGACACAACTTTGTCTGTTTAGTATGTTGAGTTATAATTCTTTTAAATGCTTGACTCACTCAGTTACATAAGCATTAGTAAAACAATAGCCAGCTTTCATTGTTCTTCCAATGTGTGAAGTCATGCAGTAAATTACATTCATTCAATTAACTGGCTGAAAATGAAGAATTACAACCAAGCATAATTGCAATTTCGGTTTTCAAGATACCCATATCTTGCCTTTGTGAAAACTTTTAATTATTCACCCAAAGTTGTGAAACTCAAACTGTTCTGCTTAAAATCTGCTGTAAAGTAACATTTTATCCATTTTACCCATTTTCTGTGTCCCTTCTCCATTTTTGATTCATTAAATCTGTTTAGTAAAGTAAATCTGCAAGTGCTATGGCACTTTCCCAAAAGGAAAAATCAGTAAAACTGGTGAATGAGACATACTGATCATTAATCCTGCCCCACTCTGCCTCCAGCTCATTAGCTACTGTGGTGCTGTCAGTACTCACTTCCCTGCAGTTTCACTTCTTCTTGGGTATTACCCCAAAAACATCAATATCCATCGCTGCAGGTTATATGTTTGTGAATTGGAGCTAGGGTTGGAAAATGTGTGTTTCCATGAAATGAAACATTTCTCTTGTACTGGTTGAAGAGGGCAACTTAAAATTTTAATTGCATTAAATGTGTGGTTATCTCTGATTCCCACAATGTACTTTGGGTTTTGGTGTTCCTAGCTTTGGCCAATTCAGAACAAAAAGTTTGTGCTGGCTGCATGATTTTTAAAGTCTGCACAATTGACAAGGTGGTTCATTTTAAAAACTGAGAGAAGCACTCTCTCCAACAGAATCACTTGTACTTCAATACATTGACATGTCAGTATCTATAAACATGTCCATGTTGTTACTAAGATTAATGTATAGTGGGGGGGATTAATGAACGTTGTAAGGATTGCAGGAGATTTGTGCCAGTGATACTTCTGACAGAGATGAAGCCAGCGTGCCAGACGGAAGCTTACAGGATTAACCTAAGCAGTCCTACCTAATGCTTTGTAACACCCAGCACAAGTAATTATGAACGGCTGATATCAGTGCACAGCAGAGGCGTTCAATCACACGACTGCTTAGGGAAAAAAAGAAACTGGAAAACATGGACATCAAAAATCGGTCACCCAAAGGACTTAGAGTGCTGGTAGACCAGTGGCTGTTTTCACAAAAAAGTGATTGTCAGGAATGCTAATTTCAGAAAAAAAATCATCCCAGGTAATGTGTTATTGTCTTTCTTCAGTTGTAGCTCACTGTGTCAGTTCTTCTGTCAACTACTTAAACATGCAGCTTAAGTGTTGAAGTAATATTGGGTATTCTAGATTGATATTTCTTTTTGCAGCACCAGAAGCGTAAGTAAAGGGAAAGGAGTTAAAACGTCACTGTGTCCAGTCTCTGCTGTGTGTCAGCCTATAATTTTTAAGGCTTTACTGAATAGGTGGATATGGGGATGTGCCAGTAATGGATGCCAAATTGGCCAGCACACCGAGAACAATTCCTGTGCTCTTCTTTGAAATAATGTTATGGGAAGCTTTACCTTGGTGAATAGATGAAGCCATGGTTTTTGTCTCATCTGTAAGAAGGCACATCTCACAGTCCAGCACTCTTTCACTGCATAACATTGCAGTGTCAGCCTAAATTTTTGTGAACAAATCCTCGCACTCTAAATGATGAGTTTGTGGAGAATTCTTGTGACTTTTTCTTGGAGCATATTGGTCATGTTGGAGCTGTACAGAATTTTGGTTAGGCCCCAGCTGGAGTATTGTGTGAATTTCTGGTCACCACACTATAGGAAGGGTGTGATTGATAAATTGGGTTGTTCTCTTTGGAGCAGAGAAGATTGAGGGGAGACTTGGTGCAGTGTAAGGTTATGAGGGGCATGCACAGAGTGGATAGGAAGCAGCTGTTTTCCTTGGTTGAAGAGTCAATAACAAGGGAGGCACGATTGTAAAGCAAGAGATGGGAGGTTTAGAGGGGATTTGAGGAAAAGCTTTTTTGCCCAGAGGGTGGTGGGGTTCTGGAATGCACTGCCTGGGAGGGTAGTTGAGATGGGAAACCTCACAACGTTTAAAAAGTACACAGATGTCATAACATTCAAGGCTATGGTCCAATTACCGGAAATTTGGGACTATTGTAGACTTAGTATGTTTTTGGTTGTACAGACCCCATGGGCTCAAGGGCTTCTTCTGTACTGTTTGATTCTATGATTCAGTGTCCTATGGAATCAACCAGGGATAAATCTAATTGGATGTAGTATTGCCAAATGAAACAGAGTTAATCTGTTTAGTTTTATCATAGTAAAAGATCATACAGTCATAGAGTCATACAGCACAGAAATAGACTCTTCATAGAGCCATAGAGTAATACAGCATGGAAACAGGCCCTTCAGCCTAAACTGGTCCATGTTGACCATGGTGTCCACTCAGCTAGTTTTAATTGCCTGCATTTGGTCCATATCCTTCTAAACCGTTCCCATCCATGTACCTATCCAAATGTTTTTTAAATGTCGCTATTGTACCAGCCTCAACCACTTTCTCTGGCAGCCCATTCCATATACGCACCACTCTCTGCGTGAAGAAATCACCCCACAGGTCCTTCTTAAATCTTTCCCCTCTCACCTTAAACCTATGCCCTCCAGTTTTCAATTCCCCATCCCTGGGAAAAAGACTATATGCATTCATCCTATCTGAGGAAGGATGCTCTTGCTCTCGAGGGAGTGCAGTGAAGGTTTACCAGGTTGATTTCGGGGATGGCGGGTCTGACGTATGAGGAGAGATTGACTTGGTTGGGATTGTTTTCGCTGGAGTTCAGACAAATGAGGGGGGAACTCATAGAGACTTATAAAATTCTAACAAGACTAGAATGGGTAGATGCAGGGAGGATGTTCCCAATCATGGGTGTGTCCAGAACCAGGGGTCACAGTATGAGGATTCGGGGTAGATGATTTAGGACGGAGATGAGGAGACATTTCTTCACCCAAAGAGTGGTGAGCCTGTGGAATTCATTACCACAGAAAGTAGTTGATGCCAAAACTTTGAATGTATTCATGAGGCAACTAGATATAGCACTTGGGGTAAATGGGATCAAAGGTTACGGGGAGAGAGCAGGATTAGGCTATAGAGTTGGACGATCAACTATGATCATGAAGAATGGCGAAGCAGGCTCGAATCTTCTATGTTTCTAACCTTCATGACTAGCCTCTTGAATACATTCAATGTTTTGGCTTCAACTACTTCCTGTGGTAATGAATTCCACAGGCGCTCCACTCTTTGGGGGAAGAAATGTCTCCTTACCTCCATTCTAATCATCTACCCCGAATCCTCATACTTGAAAAAGTTGCCCCTCAGGTCCCTTTTAAATCTTTCTCTGCTCACCTTAGAATATGCTCCCTAGCTTTGAACTCCTCCACCATAGGGAAAAGACTTTGCAATTCACCTTATCTCTATCCCTCATGATTTTATGAACTTCTATAAGGTCATCCCTCAACCTCTGATTCTCTGGTGAAAAAAATCTCAGTCCATCCTTATTACTTAAACTCTTCAGTCTGGTAACATCTTGGTAAATCTTTATCTGAGAAAAAGTGATAATAGTATTTTCAATTCCATATTAAGCTTTTCTTTGCTTTTTAAAATTTTATTCATTCATGGGATGTGGGTGTCACTGACCATTTATTGCCCAGAGGGCAGTTAACAGTCAACCACATTTCTGTGGGTCTGCAGTCACATGTAGGCCAGACCAGGTAAAGATGGCAGTTTCCTTCCCTAAAGGACATTTGTGAACCAGATGGGTTTTTCCTGACAATTGACAATGGATTCATGGTGATCATTAGATTCTTGTTTCCAGATTTTTATTGAATTCAAATTCCACCATCTGCCATAGCGGATTCGAACCCAGGTCCCCAGAGCATTACCTGAATCTCTGGATTAATAGTCTAGCAATAATACCATGAAGCCATTGCCTACACCTAAAGTGACATCTAAATTGGTACATTCCAAACACAAACAACAATGTTGAACTTTAACATAAGAATGAGACGAGAACTGACTAAGGTTATTTAGGGGATCAGACTACAGGCTTTGGCTGTACATGAACAGTGTGAAGCATTTGAAAACGTCCAACAAAATACATTCCATTGAGAAATAAAAATGTAATAAGAAAGATCCATCCATGGCTCATTCAGAAAGTTAAGTGTCATATTAGATTAAAAGAAGAGGCTGATAACTTTGTAAAATAAACAGTAACAAGTCTGACCATTTGGAAGTGTTTTAGAGATGCTCTTTGGAGGGAAGGTGTGGACTCGTTGGGCCGAATGGCCTGTTTCCACACTGTAGGGATTCTGTGGCTTCCAGGATCAGTAGGGGTGGGCTCACTCCTGATGTTCCAGCTGGTGAGTAGGACCACCTGCTTCATGAATCTCATATTTGATGAAGACATTGGCTATGTTTCCTTTCTCTGCAGATGTCTCAATGATAAATCCTGTGTATGGAGTATGACTCAAACCTACAAACCTCTGACTGAAAGGCAAGAGTGCTACCCACTGAGCCATGGCTGACACCATAGTTAATGGAGCAAATGGGAGTGATGCCTACCTCTGTTCTCACCTCAATTTTCTCCAGAATGCATGGACACCACAGCCAAACTAATGACGTTTAATATTAGTCCTGCTTATTCTGCAGCTGTAGAGTTACATTCTATTCTTTTTTAAAAAGAAAATGCTTAAAATGATCAGCAATTCAGACTTTACTGGTATTCAACTTGAAACAATAATATTTTTACAGTTTTAAAAATTGAAAAATATGCATGCTGCCAGGGCATCGTCTCTCACATCTGCTTCAGATTATCAGGTGTTCTATTTAATTCTGCAGGGTGGAATCACAAAGGAGCAACGATATCTTGCTGCAGTTGTACACGGCCTTGGTGAGACCAGACCTGGAATATCGTGTGCAGTTTTGGTCTCTATCTGAGGAAGGCCATTCTTGTTAGAGAAGGAAGGCAGTGAAAGTTTATTCAACTGATTCCTGGGATGGCAGGACTGACTTATGAGGATCAGTTAAGATTATATTCAGTACAGTTCAGAAGAATGAGGGGTGAGCTCATAGAGAACTATAACATTCTAACAGGACTAGGCAGGTTAGAGGCAGGAAGGATGTTTCTGATGATGGTGTATTCCAGCACCAGGGAGCACAGTATAAGGATACGGGATAAACCACTTAGGTTGAATTGAGGAGAAATGTCTTCACCTAGAGAGTGGTTAGCCTGTGGAACTCGCTACCTCAGAAAGCAGTTGAGTCTAAAACGTTGTATGATTTCAAAAAGGAGCTGGATATAGCACTTGGGATTAAAGGGATCAAAGGAAATGGGTGAAGTCCAGGAATAGGCTATTGAGTTGGATAATCAGCTATGATCATAATGAATGGTGGAGGAGTTTGTAGGGCCGAATGGCCTACTCCTGTTCCTATGTTCTAAATACTAATGCCCCTCTTTGGTCACTCTAAACTTTGAGCAGCCAAAGCCAAACCTCTTCCTACTTATGCATGCTTGCACATACTAACAGGAGACACAGGAAAGTAGTTTGATCAGAATTAGTTGGATTGTTGGATTAGTTGGAAAGTATTAGAACCCTTATCTGCTTGGCCTTTTTCTCACCTCTTGACATCAGGATGGATACTGAGGCTAATTATTGCCAAAAATTAAGGCTGCACAGACTAGAAAACAAGCTGGGAGCTTCTTGCATGAATGGTTCTGCCTTATAACTTTAAGGCAATTGGGCGAACAAAATCAATGTGAAAAATAAATGTGACATTTATGCAGTGATTTATTGTTAACTCAAAAACAGGAGATTATGCTGTCATGCATGTTGGAGAGCAATGTTGCCTAAACATTACCTAACTAATGTTGGATTACAAAAACAGTTGGAAATACTTAGCAGGTCATGTAGTATCTGTGAGAGAAAAAGAGCAAACTCTTCACTTTGATGATACCTCATCAGAACTCAATGTTTAGTTTTTGAAATCAGGAACAGGATTAGGCCATTCGGCCCTATAAACCTGCTTTGCCTTTGTACTTTTCCACATCCAAAGGTGTACACATAACTTCAGAGGCAGCAGACTCCACTTGACATTACAATTTGATTCCTGCAATGTGGGAGCAAAACACAAGTGGCTACAGATGATTTTGATCTCTAAGCCTGCCCATAGTGGTATGCAGTGTGAAATTAGTACTTTTTAACAAAAACAAAAAGTTCATAAATATTTTTATATGCTTTTCAAGACATGTTACAATGGGACCACATTGGTAAGCAAGTACACTGCTTTGATTTTTCCTTCCTCCCTAAGTTCTGCTTAATTTATATTGAGCACTACTTCATTGCCCATTCAGAAACTAATAACACCACTTCCATTATTGATTGCTTGTTGTTATCTGATTATCATCAGTTCCTGATGCGTTCTTTGACATATGTGTTAAATTGTATTCAGTAAGTTGTGAGTTCATGCTGATAATGCTGCACTCAGAGTTCCTAATCTTAACTGTATCCTTTGCTCTGTGGAGAATTGGTGGATAACTTAGTCTGAGCTCCTGTATTATTCCTGAATCTGGCTTAGTTCATAGCACTTTCGCCTTTGCATTATAAGGTATAGGTTCAAATCCTACTGTAGGGTTTGAGCACAAAAATCAAAATGTGGACCAGATCCCAGTGTGGTTCTAAGGGAGCCCATTCCTTCAAATGAGACATTAAACTAAGGTCCTACCTACTTAGTCAGGTGAATGTGAAATTTCAGTGTTGTGTTGTTTAGAGTCAGAAGTCGCACGACAGCAGGTTATAGTCCGACAGATTTATTTGAAATCACAAGCTTTTGGTGCACTGCTTCTTCACTTGACAAAAGAGCAACGCTCCGAAAGCTTGTGATTTCAAATAAACCTGTTGGACTATAATCTGCTGTCCTGTGATTTCTGACTTTGCCCATCCCAGTCCAATGCTGGCACTTCCACATCAGCACTGTTTAGGAGAAGAGCTTAGGGTTTATGCCTGATGACACAAGCAACATTTATCCCTCAGTCAATAAACTGATTATCTGTTTATTATCATAATTCTGTTTGTGAAAGTCTGCTGTGCACATATTTGCTGCAGTGTTTTATGCATTATGATGGTGACGACACTTCAGAAAGTATCTCATTGGCTGTAAAATGTTTTATGACCTTGGTGGCTATTAAAAATACAATAGAAATGCAATTCTTTTACTTTTTCATGGGAAGAGTATTTGTCAAATTAAAAAATGCACTTGAAAGGCCAAAGTCGATAATGCATGACAATACCTAGAACAAAAGAAATGTCCAGAATGAGAAGAGGCTAATTTATTAAATACATTTCACTTAGATTCAAAGTTATTTGCAGCACAAAAAGATGCTGTTTGATCCATCAAATTTATGCCGGTTCCCAAAAGCACAATCCAGTGAATTTCACACCTCTGCTTGGTACCTTAGCCCTTCAGCTTTATTTCCTCAAAGTGGCCTTTCAGTTTTCTTTTGAAATTACTGTTTCCACGCTGGAGGACAGTGAGATCTAGGTCATTACCACAAAAAAAACTTTCTCACATTCTCCTGCCTCTCCTGCCCAAAATCACAAATCTGTGCTTCCAAGTCATTATACAATGAGCTAATGGGAAGAGATTTTCCAAATAAAGCACACTCCATCCCTGAAGCCATTCTAACAATCTCCACTGCAGCCTCTTGAGGACCTTCCTATCCTTCCTTAAGTGGAGTGGGCAGAACTGGAATCAGTATTTTATTTGAGGCTGAACCATCACTTGTCTTGCGAAAGTGGAAGCAAGTTTTGCTTGAGGGGCAAGAAAAGGAATTTGCCCTTTTGCTTAGCTAACTTAAACTGTGGTTTCCACACAATTTTCCACACACTGGCTTTCCTGTATTTGCTAATTATTTTCTCAGTAGTGTTTGGATCTTCTAAAGTAATTAGTGGAAACTCTGATTTCCATTTGGTTGCCTGATAAATTTAACAGAGGATAATGATAGCAGGATAGGGTTTCAATATCTGTCTGTATATCAAAGCATGTGTTATTTATTCATGATCAGCAACTTGCTACAACATAGATACCCTCAGCGTCACCCAACACTGACTGCTTGACTAGATGATTTCAGAGAAAGTCCAAGTCCCCAGCAAACCCTGAATGCTCCTCTGGAATTCTGGCTGCCTTGGTAGCACCATATAGTGTACCTCAGTCTTGATGAAGTACAAAGAACAGTACAGCACAGGAACAGGCCCTCCAGCCATGAAACCTGCACCGACACATGACGCCTTTCTCAACTAGAAACCTTTTGCCTCTGCATGGCCTGTATCCCTCTATTCTCTGTCTTTTCAAGTACCTGTGATAATTCTATTAGTTTTAGAATAGTTATTGAAAAGGATAGGCTTTGTATAAAAGATAAAGTTGTAAATTGGAGTAAGGCCAATTTTGATGGTATGAAACAGGAACTTTCAAAAGTTGATTTGAGTAGACTGTTCACAGTTAAAGGGGTGACTGGCAAGTGGGAGGCTTTCAAAAGTGAAATAATGAGAGTTCAGAGGCATTATGTTCCTGTTGGAGTGAAGGGTAGGAGTACAGTAGATGAATAGACATATTGAGGCTCTGGTCAAGAATAAGAAGGAGCCATATGTCAGGAATAGACAACTGGGATCAAATGAGTTGCTTGAAGAGTATGAGGGGAGTAGGGGCATTCATTAGAGGGAAATCAGACATTAAAAGGGGATCTGATAGCTTTGGCAGATAAGGTAGACATGGTGGTAAAGAAGGCATTTGACACACTTGCCTTCATTGCTCTGACTATTGAGTGTAGGAGTTGGGATGTTATGTTGTAGTTATACAGGTCGTTGGTGAAGCCACTTTTGGAGTGCCGTGTACGCTTCTGGTTGCCCTGCTATGGGAAGGATATTATTAAATTGCAGAGGGTGCAGAGAAGATTTACAAGGATGTTACCAGGACTGGAGGGTTTGAGTTATAAGGAGATGCTGGATTATCTGGGACTTCTTTGACTGGTGTTTAGGAGGTTGAGGGGCATAGATAAGGTGAATAGAACATAGCACAGTACAGCACAGTACAGGCCCTTCGGCCCACGATGTTGTGCTGACCTATTATCCTACTAAGATCAATCTACCCTGCACACCCTACATTTTACTATCCTCCATGTGCCTATCCAAGAGTCGCTTAAAAGTCTCTAAAGTATCTGACTCCACTACCACTGCCGGCAGCGCATTCCACATGCCCAAATAGCCCTAAGGTAGGGGAGTTCAAAACTAGAGGGCATAATTTTAATGTAAGAGGTGAAAGATTTAAAAAGGACCTGAGGGGCAACTTTTTCACACAGAGGGTGGTTCATGTTTGGAATGAACTGCCAGAGGAATTGGTAGATGCAGGTACAACATTTGGACAGGTATATGAATAGGAAGGGTTTAGACGGATTGGGCAAACTGCATGGAAGTGGTACTATTTCAGTTTGGGAAACTTGGTCGGCATGGACGAGTTGGCCTGAAGGATCTGCTTCCATGCTGTATGACTCTATAACTCTATGCCTCTTAACATTCTAGGTGTGCCTACTTCTACCACCTGCGCTGGCAGTGCATTCAGGCACCTACCACCCTCTGTGTAAAAAAGAACATGCCTCTCATGTCTCCTTTAAACTTTCACCCTTGTACCTTAAAACTGTGTCCCGTAGTAATTGACACTTTTCTACCCTGGGGAAAAAGACTGCAACTATCCATTCTATCCGTTACTGAAATAATTTTGTAAACTTCCATCAGGCCACCCCTCAGCGTCCGATGTTCAAGTGAAAACAAACCAAGTGTGTCCATTCTCTCCTCATAGTTAATACCCTCCAAAACAGGCAATATCCTGGTAAACCTTCTCTGTATCCTCTCCAAAACCTCCACATCCTCGTGATACTTATTCTTATTCATTAGTGGGATGAGGACGTCGCTGACCAGGCAGCGTTTATTGCCCAGAAGGCAGTTCAGAGTCAACCACATTGCTGTGGGTCTGGAGTCACATGTAGGCCAGACCAGGTAAGAATGGCAGTTTCCTTCCCTAAATGGCATTAGTGAAGCAGATGGGTTTTTCCGACAATCGACAATGGATTCACGGTCATCATTAGATTCTTAATTCCAGATATTTTTATTGAATTCAAATTCCACCATCTGCCGTGGCGGGATTTGAACCCGGGTCCTCAGAATGTTATCTGGGTTTCTGGATTAACAGTCCAGCGATAATACCACTAGGCCATAGTGTGGCGATCAGAACTGTACGCAGTATTCCAAATGTGGCTTGATTAAAGTTCTATACAGCTGCAACATGACTTGCCAATTTTTATCGTGTGTGAAGGTAAGTATGCGATATGCATTCTTGATGACCTTTTTTATTTGTGTTGCCACTTTCAGGGAATTTTGGGCCTATAAGGCTAGATCCCTCTGTATGTCACTGCTTCTAAGGGTTCTGCCATTTAATGTATACTTCTCTCCTGCATTAGAGCTTCCAAAATGCATGACATTACATTTTTCCAGATTAAATTCCATTTGCCATTTCTCTGCCCAAGTCTCCAGCCTTTCGATTTCCTGCTGTATCTTCTGGCAGTTGTCCTCAGTATCTGCATCACCTCTAATCTTTGTGTCATCCCTTTTCTAAACTCACTCCTCAAGACTTTATCCATGCTGGAGTATAGTTATTCGTATGTGAGGCTTGGCAGAGAATGTTGGCAGTACATTTTGGCTTCAGGGCTGTGCCCCAATTTGACTTGAACATAGCAAGCACTGGATCAGGCGAGAGAACCCTGGCTGATTCCCTAGTGTAACCAAGCTCAGACCAAGTGTAGAAGCCCATGTGCTGTCCTGAATGAGTTTGAATAATTCAGCATCGCCTGCAGAATCTTGTACTCTTCGTTTTTAATTTTAGCATTCATGTGTATTTTTATCTTTTGTAATATATTGCCCACTCACTATCACACCTAACAAATGATTTAAAATATATATCTATCTTTGGGCAATCAAGTACTCTCTGACATAGCAGTTTTAAATTTGTGTCTCATCGTCATCTATTCCAACCTTCCTGACTTTGGAGTAAAATTCCGCATTTACTGTAACCAGCCTGCACATTCCGTTAGTTATTGCTATACATTGTTGAAACCTCACTCTCTCTTTTGTTGTTTTTCTTTAGCTCTTTTCTTTCCAGACTCTGGAAGTCAAATTTCTTTGATTTCTGCTGGAACAATATCGCTCACAGTTGAAATCAGCCTTTGTTATTTATTCCACTTTAACCTTTTCAATGCATGTTTTTTTGTTTGTCGATTTAAGATCAAAAATTCAGCGGCGTGTTCAGATTAGAGCATTCCAAAGCCTTAGTTTAAAAAAATCTTTATACTGTATTATCTGTACTGGTTATATATCCCAGCAATTTTTTAAAAATTGCTTTGCTATGTTGTCTTAGCATTGCAAGTAATGTCTGCTATTATCTTCATAATCTTTTCTCAGAGTCCCTATATTAAGTTAATAAAATTTATTGCATACTTATGATGTGCTTTTTTTAACTTACGTGCAACATGTTTTACTTACCAGCGTTAGATTTCCATTTGTTGCTTCAGTTGAAGGCACTGTAAATTATTCAGCAGATTTTTATCTGCATCTTTTGGCTCTGCTTATCACAAGTGTTAGGTTATTAGCAAATTTGACAGGCATACATTTAATTGCGATTAACATTTAATTCTGCCTAGTGTTTCATACCTTTATATATGTTAGAAAGCACCTGTCCTTACAGTCAAAACCATGCCCCATTGTGATATTACCAAGTTCAACACAGTGTGGAGCTGGAGGAACACAGCAGGTCAGGCAGCATCAGAGCAGCAGGAAAGTTGACATTTCGGGTCGGGACTCTTCTTCAGAACTTCAGAACCCAGTTATGAAGAAGGTTCCGGACCTGAAATGTCGACTTTCCTACCTCTCTGATGTTGCCTGACCTGCTGTGTTCCTCCAGCTCCACACTGTGTTGACTCTGACTCCAGCATCTGCAGTTCTTGGTATCTTCGAGTGATATTACCAAGTTCACATTTTATTTAAAAAATCAGCTTCTTATCCAATCCCATGTTTTTGCTTGGATTCTGGCAAATTTTAGTTTAATCAGAAATATTTTAAGTTAAAAATTTGTCAAACGTTTTGAAGGCCCAAATAAACAATTTCATTCAGTAATCTTTTATTTCCCCATTATAATCATGTTAACTTATCAGGTCAGGATTATTGTAGCCTTTATTTTACGTTTAATAAACCTGAGAAAGTGTGTTATGCCTATTCTGGGAGATAAGAGAGTAAGTGACAATAAGACATTAAACCAGGGGCCTGTCTGGCTGTTCAGGTGTTATGTCAGAGATTCCATGGCACTATTTTGAAGAACAGAATTGGAGTTGTCACCACTGGCCAGTATCTGTCTCTGAATCAACATGGCCAAAAAAAGTATCTCGTCATTATCATGTTATTAATATTCTTTATAATATGAATGTGGTTATCAGAATGCAAATGTTAGTCTCTAATGCTGACATAACCGAAGCAGAAACAAGAGAGGATGAGGAGGATGGCTGAGGTAAGGAAGAAAGTGGGATGAGAAGGAATGAATAAATTTAACATTTATCAAAATTGTAAGCAAAGGCATTTTGAAAGCGACCAATTATTTACCTGTCCTTTGCTGCCTTGGTGAAACAGAAATTAAAAATGCTGACACCTGCAACACAGAGAGAGAGAAAGAGAGATGTCAGAAGAGAAAGATGTAAGAGGCAGCAGTCAAAGAAGGAATGTGTCTTTCTTTACTGTATTTTGTTACTAAAAGCACCATGATGGCAATCATCCAACCTTCAGCTATCATTGGGTGCACAGTGAAGTGACATAGTTCTACATGAAATTTAAATTGAGACTACACATGAATGTTAAAAAGTAAAGAGCACAATAAAATGTATGCAAATAAATGTAACTTCAAAACAAATAACTTTAAAGTCAATATTAGGAATGAGAAGAAAACAAATTCTTTGCTGGCTCTTGGTGAACCTTATCTCCTAAAAGACAGATCTAAGCAGGAACAAAATATCACACTTAAAAGAAAGTTAGGTAATCTCTTGATTCAGAGTCAGACAATAGTCTGCACATTCGCCTCAGCTGAAGTCCACGTAGAAACCTGAAATCTCCCTTCCTCTTCCCTTCTTTCCTTTTCCACCCTCTTTTTCCCCTCTCTCACTCACGTGCCTTTTTGGCCCATACAGCCCATAGCCCTGTCCAGCTTGAGACTAAGGGCTGGGAGTTTTACCTAAGCTTCCTTTGCTCCTTTCCCTTCACCATTACCACATTCCGTCTCCTCATCTCATTTTTATTTGTTTCTCCTCTCCACCTTGCTGGTCAGCAGTCTACAGTCAAGGGGCCATACATCGTGCTGTATAGCGCCATGCAATGCCAGACTCACATTGGCACCATCTACCAGCGACTTAAATAGCCAACACACTCATGCAGCAAGCAGGCAATCACATCTCACTCTTAGGGGAGTAGTCCTCATCGGAGTCCATGTAGACACCTATTAGTCAATGGGTCCCAGAACAGCAAGTCACGGGCAACCTCTGATATATTTTCAGGGATTAGCCACAATCAGTCAACCAGTCAGGGGGGTCCAGCTCTGTGCAGCCTGAGTAGTGGATCATGGTCAGTCTTGTGGCTCCAGAGCAACCTGTCCAGGGGGCCCATGGTTTGGAGATGCCAGAGGTCTGGATACGTCTCATCTGGGGCTGCCTGGTTGGGTCACCTCATGGGGTGGGCCAGATCAATCTGTTGGATCCATTTACAGAAACAAAGGTGGGTGACGAAGGAGTCCCCTTCTTGGAGAAGACTCAGGAATGTATTTGTGGAAGTTGGGGGATGCAGGCTGGAGGGGAAGGTGGGATGATAATCCTGAAGGGGGCAACTGTATTTATAAGGCGGGAATACGATAAAGCATGGATGGGAAGTGGGTAATGTGGGAGGGAGTTCATCCACAGTCAGCAGAACTCTGGCTTCAAGTCAAGGGGGTTCACAGGGGTCAGTGTGTCACCACAACTAGATGGCCACATATCAGGAGTTGGGGTCAGAATGTTAGGCAAATACATACTAATGTATATATGTAGTTGGGGAGGTGGGGAGGTGTGAAACCTATGGAGTTCATGGGAAGGGAATCTGGATGCTTGGGGGTTCACTGACACTTAGAGGTGAAACTGGAAGCCAAGGCCTGAAGAGCATTCACTATTGCCATTTGCCATACTAGAAATCAAAAGTGAGCAATAGGGAAGAAAATGATTGTGATCACACCCAGAGTGGACAGGTCAATTGTCTGAGAGATAGTAGGAACTGCCGATGCTGGAGTCAGAGATAACACAGTGTGGAGCTGGAGGAACACAGCATCAGAGGAGCAGGAAAGCTGACGTTTTGGGTCGGGACCCTTCTTCAGAAATGGGGGAGGGGGGAGGGAGCTCTGAAATAAATAGAGAGAGGAGGGTTGGGGCTGGGGAAGGTAGGTGGGATGATGATAGGTGATTGCAGGTAGGCGGTGGTGGGGGTTGGTTAGTGAGGTGGGAGGAGCGGATAGGTGGGAGAGAAGATGGCTAGGTCAAGGAGGCGGGGCTGAGAGGGAGATGGGTAGGAGAGAAGACGGACAGGTCAAGGAGGCGGGGATGAAAGGGAGGGTTGGTTATGTAATGAGGCCAGGG
Organism: Rhincodon typus; assembly: GCF_021869965.1. NCBI lineage: Eukaryota > Metazoa > Chordata > Chondrichthyes > Orectolobiformes > Rhincodontidae > Rhincodon > Rhincodon typus. The sequence goes on from NC_063347.1 coordinate 4,935,788, forward strand.
GTGGGGAGCTTTTGAAGCTAGTAAAGTCGACGTTGAGACCATTGGGTTGTAGGCTCCCAAGGCGGAATATGAGGTGCTGCTCCTCCAGTTTCCGGGTGGTGTCATTGTGACACTGGAGGAGGCCCAGGATGGACATGTCGTCCAGGGAGTCGTCCAGGGAGTGGGAGGGGGAGTTGAAGTGGTTCGCGACTAGAAGGTGTTTTCATTTGTCGCAAACGAGTGCAGGTCACTATTTGTCAGAATGGAGTCTCAACATCAGGTGTCAGCCAGTTATTGTAAGGGTCATTGCAGTCAAGTCCAATAGACGCATAAGCCCTTTCCAGCAATGGATAACTCTTCTGAATCCTTTTCAGTTTCTCCCTTCCTGGTCCAGAGGTGTGGAGCAGGACCTGAGCTGACAACTGCTGAGAACTGATGATCGAGCAGACACAGCAGATCAAACTTCCTGCTGCCTCTGGCTCAGCCACTCATTGGATGAATTCACTGGGATATCAGGTCAGCTTAGTGTTTGTTGTAAAGCCATACCCTGAATCCAACTTCATCCAAAGAGTATTTATCATCCTCATCGCTTGGGGTGCTTTCAAAACCTCAGTTTGTCCTGAAAAAACTGAGAGAGCAGTGTTTTTGAGCAGTAGGACTGTATTCAGCTGACACAGTGTGGAGCTGGAGGAACACAGCAGGCCAGGCAGCATCAGATGAGCAGGAAAACTGGTGTTTCGGGTCGGGACCTTTTCTTCAGAAATGGGGGAGGGGGAAGGGTGCTCTGAAATAAATAGAGAGAGGAGGGGTGGGACTGTGGAAGGTAGGTGGGATAGTGATAGGTGAGTGCAGGTAATCAACGGTGGGGATTGGTCAGTGAGGTGGGAGGATTGGATAGGTGGGAGAGAAGACAGACAGGTCAAGGAGGCAGGGATGAGAGGGAGACAGGTGGGAGAGAAGACGGACAGGTCAAGGAGGTGGGGATGAGAGGGAAGGTTGGTCATGGGATGAGGGCGGGGGTGGGGAGATTTTCAAACTAGTAAAGTCCACATTGAACTGTTCGAGCTCCTCGTGGGAGCACGAGGTGGTACCGATACTGTCATCGATGTAGCGGAAGGAGAGGTGGGGGATAGTGCCAGTGTAGCTGCGGAAGAGGAACTGTTCCACATAGCCTATGAAGAGACAGGCATAGCTTGGGCCCATTCGGGTACCCATGGCCACCCCCATAGTCTGTAGGAAGTGGGAGGAGATGAAGGAGCTTCCGAAGCTACACTGGCACTATTCCCCACCTCTTCCTCCGCTCCATCGATGACTGTATCGGCATTGCCTCGTGCTCCCACATGGAGCTCGAACGGTTCATCCATTTTACTAACACTTGTCACCCCAACCTCAAGTTCACCTGGACCATCTCTGATACCTCTCTCTCCTTCCTGGACCTCTCTGTCTCCATCTCTGGTAACCTCCTCAAAACTGATAGCTATTTCAAGCTCACCATCTCCCACAGCTACCTAGAATACTCCTCCTCTCGCCCACCTTGCTGCAAGAATGCGATTCCCTACTCCTAATTCCTCCGCCGCATCTGTTCCCAAGATAAGGCATTCCATTCCCGAACATCCCAGATATCCTCATATTTCAAGGACCGCAACTTCCCCCATTCAGTGGTCGAGAACGTTGTCAACCGCATCTCCTGCGTTTCCTGCTCCTCTGTCCTCACATCCCCTCCTCGCAACAAAAACAAAGACAGAATTCCCCTTGTCCTCACATATCACCCCACTAACCTAGGATTCAATATATCATTCTCCACCATATCCGCCACCTGCAATCTGACCCCACAACCAGGGATATATTTCCCTCCCCAACCCTATCTGCCTTCCGTAGGGACCGTTCTCTCTGCGACTTCCTCGTCCGCTCCACACTGCCCACTAGCCCCACCACCCCTGGCACCTTTCCCTGCAACCGCAGGAAGTGCTACACCTGCCCCTACACCTCCCCCCTCACCTCCATCCAAGGACACAAAAAAACCTTCCACATCAGACAAATGTTCACTGCACATCTGCAAATGTGGTATATTGCATCTGCTGCTCCCGATGTGGTCTCCTTTACATCAGGGAAACCAAGTGGAGGCTCAGAGACTGCTTTGTAGAGCACTTGTGCTTGGTTCGTGACAAACGACAGCACCTTCCAGTCGCGAACCACTTCATTTACCCCTCCCACTCCCTGGACGACATGTCCATCCTGGGCCTCTTCCAGTGTCACAACGATGCTACCTGGAAACTGGAGGAGCAGCACCTCATATTCCGCCTTGGGAGCATACAACCCAATGGTCTCAATGTGGACTTTACCAGTTTCAAAATCTCCTCACCCCCAGCCTCTTCCCATAACCAACCCTCCCTCTCATCCCTGCCTCCTTGACCTGTCCGTCTTCTCTCCCACCTATGCGCTCCTCCCACCTCACTGACCAATCCCCACCACTGCCTACCTGCATTCACCTATCGCTATTTCACCTACCTTCCCCAGCCCCTCTCATGCCCGCCCCCTTGATCTGTCTGTCTTCTCTCCCACCTGTCCGCTCCTCTCACCTCACTGACCAATCCCCACCACTGCCTACCTGCACTCACCTATCACTATCCCACCTACCTTCCCCAGTCCCACCCCTCCTTTCTATTTATTTCAGAGCTCCCTCCCCCATTTCTGAAGAAGGGTCCTGACCTGAAACGTCAGCTTTCCTGTTCATCTGATGCTGCCTGGCCTGCTGTGTTCCTCCAGCTCCCCACTGTGTTATCTGGGTTAATTGTCAAATCTGTGAGGGAGGGGATGCAAGACCCACTGATGTAAGGCCCTTTAGAGAGCAGGAACATTACACATTGACTCATGCACTGCACAGGATACAGACCTGTGAGGTCTCTAACATCTGGCAATCATAATGCATAGGCTCCCTGCTTGCTGTACACCTCCCTTCCCCACTCATCACTAAGCACTTCATTCACAGTGACACACTGGTCAGGGAAAGAATAGGGATATTTGACCAAGCAGGGCAATGGTGCAAGCAGAGCCAATTAATCTACTTATGCCTTGTTCATCTTGCTTCCACATAGCTCAACATAGACATTGATCCATGGAACATCCTGTGTGGAAATAGTTAGGCATCATGCTGGCACAGTTACATTCAGGGCTACACGGAGACTCAAACAAACAGGTGTGGTGCAATATTTTAAATTTACTCAAATATGCTGCATAATATACAATGCATTGTCACCCATGCCACTAAAGTGCCTTCAAAAATGATTTTCTCCTTCTTTCCACCTATCTAAGTCTTAGTGTTGTCCCAGGCTCTGCAGCTTGGGTGGAGGGAGCCTGCTCCGCATTGGAGCTCTTTGGCCTTGGAGTTTTGGTCAGGCAGCCCAGGGGGCATTTGTCTTTGGATGGTCTGGGCATACTGAGGGGCTTCTTGCCGAGGCAGGCGGATCTGTCTTCTCTGCTTGAATTTCCAATGGCTGGAGGGGGGTAGGCGGGTTTGAGATAGAGGGTCTGGCCACCTGTGAAGTGCCCTGAGAGGATATCTCTGCAGGGCCTTTATGTGGTTCCCTCTCTGGCAGGGCAGCCTCTGGCTGCATCCTATCTCCATGTGAGGACTGGGCACCTGAAACGCATGCTAGGTTCCCTGTCCACATGCTTCAGTCCTGCATCAGTGACTAGGCCAATAGAATGCAGGTGTGTGCACATCCTTAGCAGACCCTGAGGGTGCGTGACCTGACTGTCCATGGCAACCACTAAACAGCCCATGGCCTTCATGGCACTGAGGCAGCGAGAGAGCAGTTAATTATTGAGACTCAACGGCCGGGTGATCATCTACTTGAGGCAGCTGGGTCCCAAAAGTGTAACTGCACTCCCGCTGCCTTTGTGCAATGAAATCCATTGCCTCCCACACACCTGTCTGCTGCTGCTGTTCCTCTCCCAACACGAGGCTGAAGTCCCTGGTTGCTGACACCACAGGGTCCTGTGCCTGGTCTTTGACAGTACCTCAGTGCCAGTAGCCTGAGGTGTTTCTTCCTGGGTTAGCTGCAAGATGTCGCAGTGAGGTGCTCATCAGTTTGTGCTCCCAAACTTCTAAAGGTGTCTTTCCAGCCAAGGTGTCAGTATCTGAGCGGGTTGGGGTGTAGGAGGTAGCTTTGCCAACACTTTCCTGTGAGGCCTCTGTATGGTCTTCCCCAGTGCTCACGAAGATGCTGTTTGGTGGAGCAGTCCATTTCCCTGTTGGGGCAATGGATATCCTGCTGGTACCCACAGGGGACAAAGACGAGAAGGTTTTGTGGCCAGTGATTAGAACTGTGCAGTGAATGACACTGACAGCGGGGTTAATGTGGGATTTGCAGTGGAATGAAGAATAGAATATAATCTTTTCTGGTCTTCTCCTGTAAGGGACATTAGTTTCTTCTCATAGTGAGTGAGGAGCCTAATGTTGGTCATCCTCCACCTATCGTGGCCTGTCTTCTGGAACGAGAGAAGGGGAGGGATTGAGTGAGATGAAAGTATATGGCGCAGGTCCTAGTGGGGGAATGGTGGTGAGGTGCACTGGGTGAATGAGTTGGCATCCAGAGACCCTCAGGGTTAGTGCAGTTGAGGGCGTTAAGGAGAATAAGTGAGTAATGGAAGATGTTGCAATAACAGTTAAAAATAGCAGCACAAACCTGGGTGGGAGATGGGTGCAGAAGCAGAGACAGAGTGAATAGCAGATTGAACAGCGTGACACTTAACCTGGCAGAAGGTTGTTGACCTTCTTGTGGAACTGCTGGCCACTCCACTGGACTGTGGAGACTGCACTGACCCAGTTGGCAATCTCAGGCCAGGCTAACATGGTCTGGTGTTATGGCCTTCTCTGTTGGTCCTCTGGGTAAAGGAGGACCTTTGCACCACCTGTCCACCAGGACCATTAGGTCCCTTTTGGAGACTTGAGGTGCAATTTCCTCTTCTCCAACATCTTCTGAATGAACATCCGTCACTGAGCAAGGCAGCTTTGGAATGTTAGTGATCGCCTGGGCTCACAGTGTCCTTTTAAATAAGGTGCAGGAGCGAGGGCTGCTGGCCTTTTGACAGATATCCAGGGCAAGATCTTCTGGGACTGGCACCTAATAGGATGTGGCTGTGGCAAGTGGGGTGCCATTGGGGTAAGGTAAGCATTTATTGAGGCGAGATAGTAAGATATGGTGAGAAATTTAGTTATGCCATGTGGTGAGAAACCCTCCAAAAAAAAACTCAATTGAGTCAAGCTTAGTTAAAAAAAAGTAAGATTGAGCACATACAAAATAGGAGCAGGAGTAGGTTATTCAGCCCATTGAGTCACTGGTCAAAATGACCCTGCTGTCTCTCACCATACCCCTTGACACCTTTGGCCTCCAGACATCTTTCTTTAGTATATTCACTGACTTGGCTTCCACAGCCATTTGTGGTAGAGAATTCCACAGAGTCACCACCCTTTGCGTGAAGAAATTTCCCCTCATCTCACCCCGAAATGGCTTCCTGTTTATCCAAAGACTATGATCTCTTGGTCTGGATCCCCCCTCACCAGAAGAAGCATCATCCCTTCATCCAGCATGTCTAGCATTTTCAAAATTTTATGTTTCTGTGAAATTGTTAACTAATTCTGATCTATTACTGCTCTCAAAGCACATCCAGTTCCTTTGCTGGTTGACTTTTGAGGAAAGATTATCTTTTAATTTGAATTGAGGAGGAGGATTGCTGAGTTGAGAGGTGGTCTGGCGAATACTCGGGAGATCTTGTTAAAGTTTTCAGGATATGAATAATTTGGATTCAGATAATATTTTTCCATGCATCACATGCTTTTGAATGCTAAGGAATGCCTGAATGCTTAGAAGAAACAGGAAACTTAGATAACAGTTTTTCAGTCAGAGGTGCATCATCAAAGGAAGTTGTTTTGCTTGGCATCTGGAGTCATGTTCATTTCCAAATGTTAAAATTAGGTCACATTTGAAAATATTTTGGAAAGTAAGTTCTAAATGTACTGCCAGTTTCCAACTTATGATTCTGAAACTAATAGCCCTGTATCTTACTTCATATTGGAAATCACCCTGCTTCTGGTGGAACAGAAAACCATTAGCATGGTTTAAAAAGAGCTGTAATGTCAATGTAAAAAATGCCAGAGATGCTGAAAATCTGAAATAAAAAAAGAAAATGCTGGGAGTACTCAGGTCAGGAAAAATCTGCACGGAGAAAAACTGTTCAAGTTGATCGCATGTTCTGATGAATCATCATTGACCTAAAATGTTAATTCAGTTACATACGTTGCTTCATCTGATTTTATTTAAGAATAGAAAGGCGACTTCCTAAATAAGAAGGAAAAACTGAGCTATTAGCTCCAGGAACACAATAAAGAAACTGATGTGGGAATTAAGAAGGTTAAACTAGATGTGTAAATGGTCCTCTCCTTCCAGAAGTATTACCATGTTGCTATCAGAGTGAATGCATTTTGGAAATGCAGAATTCCAAGGTATGAGGGAGCTGAATTAATAAAATTGAACATGAGGTGTTGTTTGAGTCTGTTCAAATAGTTGCACCTTTGCTTCTTTTACAGTCTGTAGGACGGCATCATTTCAAACAAGTCCTATATTTTTCAGGTATGTTGTTATTAACTTAGAATCATAAATCCCTACAGTGCAGAAGGGCCCATTTGAATAATTGAGTCTGCACTGACCCTCTGAACAGCATCCCACCTAAATCCATCCCATCCCCGTAACCCGCATTTCCCATGGCTAATCCACCTAACCTGCACATCCCTGAACACTGCGGGGCAATTTAGCTTGGTCAATCCACATAACCTGCATATCTTTGGAGGAAACCAGAGTACTCAGCGAAAACCACTCAGACACGGGGAGAATGTGCAAGCTGCACACAGACAGCCACCCATTGGTGGAATAAAAACTGGGTCCCTGGCGCTCTGAGTTAGCAGTGCTAACCACTGTGCCACCATGGCACCTTGGTGATAATCTGACCACGCACATACAGTGCTGCTTTCAATGTCTTCTGTTCACCAACCCCCCCCCCCCCCCCCACCCCACACACACACAGACACACACACACACCTGACACCTGACTTCCTCTGATGTTTGCAAATCTTTCTTCTGAAGCGGAAGCCAAAATTGAACACGGTATTCCATAAATAGTGGCCACGCACGTCCATGTCATCATACGTGACAGCAACAACTCCCTGGCTACGAAAATCACTCATGCAGATCCGGCTTCTGTCATATTGTGCAGCATTTGTATTATGATTTATTCAACGAACAAAAATACACATAAGTGACACAAAGCAAATAGTTGCCTCTGCTAAATTCATGATCCTTCTGACCATCCTTTTCAAATGCTAATATATTGTCGAGAGCTGACCTAGAAATTCATGTACTGCATCTGTACATACGGAGGCAGGTTGCACAGTCTTATTAATGAGCCTTCATTGTAGGAACTTCACTAATGAAATCTTGGACTGGGAATCTTGGTGGTTCATTTGTCGAATCAGCAAAATGTATTATTAGCTTGTATCCCCGTTAAAGATTGCTGCACGGCTAAGGTTTAGGCTACATTTTTAGTGGAACTGAAGAAGCAGCACATTGGATCTAGGGGAATGAATACGTCAGCTATTCTGTTCTGCAACATAGGCTTTCCCTCTCTTTTGAGTACTGCAAGAGAGTGTCTGTGCTAGTTATGTTCTTTCTCCGCAAGAAAGACTGGTTGCTATTGAACCAGTTCTGGTGGAATAATTCAGTTGTTTTCTATATACTGTCTTCAGATCCGTCATTACGAATCATCCAAAAAATTGCTACCCTGTTGTTGATGTTGCACACCTATCAATTCAGTCCCTCTCCCATCAATTCAGTTCCTCTCCCCTCTTGAAAGCAATGACTTAATAAAAATTTAACAAAATCCGGAGTGACTCAAAACCATCCACAGCCGTCGATCTCACACCATCTACTGCCCATTTACGAATGTCCAATCATGAACTTTCTTCCCACATTCTGGAGAATATTGTCAGTAAAGGTTAAGTTCCTCCTTCTATTTAACCTGGATAAATCAAGTTGCTAGGAACTGTGATCATGGAAGGAACTGCTTTCTCCAGAGCAGAGAGTTCCTGTCGCTGTTTGAGTCCACCAGCTCCTGCCCTTGCTGAGATCATTTAATACTGCAGTGACCCAGAATTAAAGCTGGAACTCTGCCCCTAGACCTCTTCAAGCTGTTAACTCTCAATGTCCTTCTTCAGAACTTCTCCTCTTCGACCATACTGTCTTACATGTTGCTCAATTTCTACCACTTCTGGAAGGTCCTCTTGATATTTTGAGATGTGCAATGTACTGGATAGATGTGTAATTGTTGACAAAACTAAATTACTGGCAGGCGCTGGAAATCTGAACCAGAAACGTAAAATGTTGGCAGAAATCACTAGATCAAAGAACTTCTTTGAAGAAAGAAACAATGCTTGTTGAACCTGGGACTTTCTACATTTCCACATGGCTCAATTCCACATTTGTAAGCGAATTTGCCAAATGCAGCAGTCAGGAGAACTATTGCATGACTTCCCAGGAAGCTGGATTTTAGTAATGCCAAGAGTTTGTCTGTGCTTCTGCAAGACGTTTGTTTGAATAACCTACACTTATAAGAACCGCAATTCTACCCAAATAAGAGATGCTAATAAAAAATGTAATGAGAGTTAATTTGATCTGAAGACTGTTTTTCAAGGTGCACAGTTGGCATTCAGTAATTCTATGTGCACTTATAATAAACCTCATTGTAAATTGTTAATGTAGATTTGTCTTTTTCAAAAGTCAGCATTATACTGGATGATAAATGTACAAGTACTCTTCTAATTTCAGAAACCTGCACAATTTCTAAGTCTAGCAACAGATTCAATTGTCTTAAAACTGTAAAAGCACCTCAGTCCAAAGCTGCTGGAACTCATTACTGTATACTAACTGTAACAGTGCTGGAATTATGTGTGGCTCTCTCCCCATAGTACTTTGTTCCTGGTCTCTCCAGGGATTTACTTAGTGGGGTGAAAAATATGAAAATTGTGTGTAAAGAAATGTACAATTTGTAAGATTTGTTGTATCGTCTGACAGCTATTCGTAATTTATTTGTCAAAAATAGATTAGATCAGAGAACGTTTGGAACTTATTTCCTACGTTCTCTTCTGCAGATTTACAGAAAGCACGGGAATGTACGTGACATTCTCTGTTGGTTTGGCCTTTTGCAGGGATGGATATAATGGACTGAGCGTACAAAAGTAGGAGCAGAAATTGACCCCTCAGGCCTGCTCTGCCATTCAGTAAGATCGTGACAGATCTCTTCATGTTTTGAAATCCACCTTCCTCTCTAACTCCAATAACCTTTCATTTCCTTGCCAATACCTCTGCCTCAAAAATATTTAATGGCTCTACCCCACCACCTTTTAAGGCACAGAGTTACAACGCCGCACAACCCTCTGAGAGAAAAGAATTCTTGTCTCTGACTAAAAACGATGGCCCCCTAATTATAAAACAGTGCCCCCTAATTACCCCATGAGAGGGAAAAGCCTTTCCTCATTCACCTTGTCAAGAACATTCAGGATGTTCTATACTTGAATTAAGTCATTCCTCAGTCTTCTAAATCCTGATGGAAACAAATTTAATCTTTCCTCATAAGACAATCTGTTCATTCCAGGTACTAATCTAGTAAACCTCCACACCTGACTCTGCCTTACACCCGAGGGTTTCTCAGTTCACTGAATGGACTGCTGGATGTCCTTGGGCAAGGCAAGGGGTGATGGGGTCTGCCTCCTAATCAACACCCCCTAGCACTCAGATGTGGTAATCCTGGCGAGTTACTGCTCCCCGGACCTAGAATACCTTACAGTAAAGTGCCGTCCCTACTACCTGCCATGCAAGTTCACCTCCACCATCCTGACAGCGGTCTGCAACCTGCCCTATGCGGAAGTGAAGAGTGCTCTTGACAAAATATATGATGCAACAAACAGTCTTGAGACAGAAAACCTTAGGGCTTTGTTCATCGTAGCTGCTGACTTCAACCAGGCCAACTTCAAGAACAGGCTACCAAAATGCCATCAAAATGTCTCCTGTCCCAGCAGAGGTCTGAGCATCCTTGACCATTGCTATACAACCACCAAAGTTGCCTACTGCTCCACCCCCATCTGCATTTTGGAAAGTTAGATCACAATGCTGTGCTTCTCCCCCTGCCTTACAAGGAGAAATTGAAGCATGAGGACCCAGTACAGAGAGTAGTGTATTGTTCTGAGGCAATCAAAGGGCTTCTTCGGACCTACTTAGAGTTGATAGACTTATCCATATTCAAGAACTGAGTGGCCAACCTAAATGAGTATGCCAGTACTGTTTACAGACTTCAGTAGCCATGGCTCACATCAACTCCAGCCTACCAAATTGCATTGATCCTTTGCAGTTCACTGACCGGTGCAACAGGTTCACAGCAGACGCCATCTCCCTGGCCCTACGCTCATCCCGGGAACATCTGGATAATAAGGATACTTACTAAAAATCGGAAAAAAATTGTGGATGCTGTAAATCAGAAACAAAAACAGAAATTGCTGGAAAAGCTCAGCAAGTCTGGGAGCATGAGTGGAGAGAAATCAGAGTTAATCTTGCAGGTCCAGTGACCTTTCCTCAGAACTGATGGTAGCTAGGTAGCTTTTCCTAGCTACCATCAGTTTTGAGGAAGGGTCACTGGACCCGAAACATTAACTCTGATTTGTCTTCACACACGCTCCAAGACATGTTGAGCTTTTCCAGCAATTTCTGTTTTTGTGACAAGGATGCCTATGTTAGGCTCCTACTTATTGACTACAGCTCTGCCTTCAACATCATAATTCAAAACAAACTCACCTGCATTCTCAGCCCCCTGCTATACTCCTCATACACTTACAGCTATGTGACCAATTACAGGCCTTACTCCATTTACAAGTTTGCTGATGACACCACCTTTGTTGGTCAGATCTCAAACAACAACGAGACAGACTGCAGGAAAGAGATTGAGTGCTGGCAGCGTGGTTTAAAGTCAACAACAGAACATAGAACAACAATCTCTCCATCAACATCAGCAAAATGAAGGTGCTTGTCATTGACTTCAGGAAGCGGAGTGGAGGACACGCTCCTGCTTGCATCAATGGTGCTGAGGTGGTGACGTTTGAGAATGTCAAGTTCCTCGGAATGATGATCACCAACAATCTGTCCCACATTGACATGATGGTCAAGAAAGCACAACAACATTTCTTAGGAGGTTAAGGAAATTTGGTACGTCCCCAAAGATTCTTACCAATTTTTATAGATGCAGCATAGAAAGCATCCTATCTGGATGCATGACAGCGTGATATGGCATCTGCAGCTCCCAAGAGCACAATAAACTACAAAGAGTCGTGGACACAGCCCAATCCATCACGTAAACTAGCCTCCCAACCATTGACTCCATCTATACTTCCCACTGCCTCAGGAAAGCAACCAACATAATCGAAGACCCCTCCCCAGCCCAGTTATACTCTCTTCCACCCTCTTCTGTCAGGCAGAAGATATAAAAGTTTGAATACACATATGAACAAATTCAACAACAGCTTCTTCGCTGTTATCAGACTTTTGAATGGACCTCTCAAATGCTAATGTTGATCTCTCTCTCTCTCTTTCCACCTTCACTTTGGCTGTAACACTGAATTGAGCACTCTGTACTGGTACCATGATGCACTTTGAATGGTACGATCTGCCTGTATAGCATGCAAAACAACAAATCAATCAATCATAGAATCCCTACAGTGTGAGGGTAGGCCATTTGGCCCATTGAGGCCATACTGACCCTCGGAAGAGCATCCCACCCAAACTCACCACATTCCTGTATCCCTGCATTTCCCATGGTAACCCACCAAGTCTACACATCACTGGACACCATGAGCAATTTAGCATGGCAAAACCAACCAAACTGTACATCTTTGGACTGTGGAAGGAAAGCCACACAGCCACAGGGAGAATGTGCAGACTGCACACCAAGGCTGGAATCAAACCTGGGTCCCTGGCACTGTGAGGCAGCAGTGCTAAGCACTCCCAACGACCTTCAACACATTTACATCTTCCCTTAAATAAGGAGACCAAAACTGCACATGGTATTTGAGATGTGGTCACGCCAATGCTCTGTACAACTGAAACATAACGTCCTTATTTTTATGTTCAAGTTCTATTGTAATAAAAGGTAGCATCCAATTAGCCTTCTTAACTATGTGCTGTTCCTGTATGCTAACCTTTTTTTTTATCTCATGCACTGGAATACCCAAGTCACTCTATACCTCTGATTTTCACAGATGTTCCCTGCCCTGCTTTTTCCTTCTTTCTGATATTCTTTGTTCTCATTTAAAAGTTGGGAAATTTTTGAGCTTTCCAATCCAATTTCTGACGAGCTGGTCTAAGTCAGTCTCCTTGCAGCGTTTTAATAAGTGTGTCAATTTAATTCCAAAAATCCGAAAGGAATCAGTATAATTAACTCTTGTACCAGTCTACACACAAAAATATTAACAAATTTCCCCAACAATGTGCAATGTTAGAGTGACCAGCCACATTCCTTTGACTGGTATGTTGTAAGTGGAAGAGAGAACTGGGTGGAATGTGTGCCATATGTCTGATCCTTGCTTCATGACTTCGCTGAGATTGAAGGATCCAGTGACTGTGACCAGTTCTTTTATTTTAAAATAGAATTAACACTAGATGGAGCACTTCACTGCAAGCCTCCAGTTTTGGTTAGGGAGGAGGGAAAGGTAGAGAGAAGCGACATTTGGCACCTGCTAACCACTTGCGTCGCATCTCCATTTTAGCAGTGAGATTGTAGGCCAGCATACTTTAAAAAATTGCTGTAACATCAAGACTGTCCCAGCTGGGAAATACAGACAGTGAAAAGCAAGTCGAAACACAAGGGAAACAAATTAATAAATTTGGCACTTGATTAGCATCATTGTAGCTTCAAAAGAAGCAAAGTACTTGGCGTTTTAAGTGAACAATTGAAAATAAATTAGAGTTACACATTCTGATTTGGACTGTTTCTCAAATCTGTGGTGCTTCTGAAAGTGCTGGGTCACATTGGGTTACTATTTGCTGTTGCACCAAAAGACACATTGCCTCATTCAGTTAGCTATTCTTCACAGTCTGAGTCATGAATGTGTTGCATGTGTTATTTGATCATCTGGGGGCTTCACAGCTGAACTTAGTTCTGTCCTCTCCCATGCATTCACTTTCTAGCACAGATCATTCATTTGATCAAGGATTGGAACTCTGGTTTATTCCTTTTATCTTCTTGTTGCCCAAGGGTGCTGTAACCTGCTGTCATGTCTCCTCTGCTGTGCTGACTAACGATCATCAGACTTAATACAGGCTGTGAATGAAACCTGACCCCTTGTGATCTGTAAAGCACTGTGCCACTCTGAGCAATGTATAAAGCCAGGAAGCCACTAGAGTTATAAATCACACCCCTATGTTTAAACATTGAAGAAAACTGCAGCCTTTCTTGGTTTACTCACCAGCAGTGTGATATATATACACTGCATACACCGAGATATCATTTAGAAGTTAGGTAATGTTGGAGTTTCTATGGAAAGTTATGGTTTGGACATTGTTTGGTCCTAATCTGCATAAATAACCAGGCTACTGTATCCATTTCTTAGCTCCTCAAGTTTACGTGCAACACCAAAGCTAGAGCAATTTTATACTGAGTAATGCAGTTAATGGTTTCCAGAAGGATTTAGATTCTAGATTCTAGATTCAAGCATAAAACAAAGCCACTTGGCCCTATGTGCTATTGTCTGATCTGTCATTCGCTTCCTTTTACCCTTTCAAACTTTTCACCTTCAATGATTTAGCTAATATTATTTTGAAATTTGTTTTTGAAATCTCATCTCATTTCTGATTCCTTTGCAATTTGCATAAATGGTATTTCTTCTAGTTTTCACCTCCTGTGCCAGTGAAAACAACTTTCTACCCATTTGTTTATTTAAATCTTTTTTTAATTTTGAACATTTCTGTCAAATATCCCCTTAACCTTCTCTGCTGTTTTGAAAACTAACTAGGAGTGCTAATTTTTAAATTATAAAATCCCTACAGTTTGGAAGCAGGCCATTTGGCTCATTAAGTCCACACCGATCCTCCAAAGAGCATCCCATCCAGACCCACCCTGTTTCCCATGGCCAATCCACCTAACCTGCACATCTTTTGATTGTGGGAGGAAACCCATGCAGACATGGGGAGAATGTGCAAACTCCAAATAGACAGTCACCCGAGGGTGGAATCAAACCCAGGTTCCTGGTGCTGTGAGGTAGCAGTGCCACTGAGCCATTGTGCCACCCAGTATGATCCCCCTCTTTTATTACCTATACAACAAGATGGTTATGCAGCCTGAACAATGGATCACAAGCCTCCAGTACTATACCTGACCTTTATGATATACTTATTCAGTTCTTGTCATAATGTTACAAAATATAAAGTACCATCTTTGGAAAGGATGTAATGAAAGACAAGAAGAATAATTTGATGTAAAGGGCCTGAGCTACAAGAAAAGATTACAGAACTTGAAGCTCTGCTGAGAAGGTAGTTAATAGGCAGAAATTGTATATAAAATATTAAATACTCTAGATAAGTTAAAACCAGAATATTACTAAAACGTCAAGCTGTTAGGATCAGAGGATATCAATTCCATTCGTGAAAATTAAGTTTTAAAATGATTATATTAGGAGGATTTTATTTTTACTGAATGGATAATAAATGTTTGTATCTCATTAGTGTAGAGTACAAATGAGCATTTAAGTTAGGACAGGAGTCAGCCACTTGGTTGCTTGAGCCTGCTGTTCAATAAGATATGATTTGATTGCTACACATTCCTGTCCATCAGTGCTAACCTTTCATCCCCCTGCTTATCAAGAATTTATCTATCTCTGCCTTAAAAAGCTTCAAAGACTTTGCTTCCACTGCCTTTTGAAGAAGAGGTCCAAAGCCTTGCAGCCTCCTGTGAAATAAAAATTCCTCTCATCTCTGTCTTAATTGGACGACCCCTTTTAAAGAGTGATCCCTAATTCTAGAACATCCCACAGGAAGAAACATCCTCTTCAATCTACCCTATTAAGATTCCTCAGAATGTTATATGTTTTAATCAAGTTGCCCTTTACTCTACTATACTTCAGTGTTTACAAGCCTAGCCTCTCCAATTTTTCCTCATAAGACAACCTGCTCATTCCATGTATTAGTCTCCTAAACCTTCTCTGAGCTGTTTCAACACATTTACATCCTTACTGAAATGAGATCAATATAGTACACAATATTCCAGACATGATCTCACCGATGTCCTCTATAAGGGAAGCATAATCTTCATAAAAACTGAAAGAACTGCAGATGCTGTAAATCAGGAACAAAAACAGAAGTTGCTAGAAAATCTCAGCAGATCTGGCAGCATCTGCAAAGAAAAATCAGATTTAATGTTTTGGGTCTGGTGACCCCATTCTGACGAAGGATCACTGAATCCAAAACATTAACTCTAATTTTTCTTCACAGATGCTGCCAGATCTGCTGAGCGTAATCTTCATACTTTTGTATTCAGTTCCCCTCACAATAAACTGTAACATTCAATTAACTTTCCTAACTACTTGCTGGATCTGCATATTATTATTTTACAACTCATGAATTATGACATCCAGTTCCCTCTGCATTTCAGAGCCCTGCAATCTCTCACCATTTATATAATGTGTTTCTTTTTCATTTCCCACATTACACTCCATTTTCCAGATTATCGCCCACTCACACCACATCAGCCTTAGTTCTGTTGAATGAAAATTCTATACACTTGAGTAAAATAAAATGAAGAACTGTGGATATTGGAGATCTGAAACAAAAACAGAAATTGCTGGAGAAACTCAGCAGGTCTGGCCGCATCTGTGGGAAGAATGCAGAGTTAATGTTTCGAGTCTAGTGACATTTCACCAGAACTCAATCAGTATACTACATTAGTATGCTCTTGAGTGAACTGAAAGCAAAAAAATGCTGGAGATCACAGTGGGTCAGGCAGCGTCCATAGACAGAGAGCAAGCTAATGTTTGAGTCTAGATGACTGTTCATCAGAGCTAAAGTGGTGTGGAGGGGGCAGCATTTATGGAATAGTTGAGGGAGGGAAGTGGAGTTGGAGTGCTGGGGGAGAAAGGATGTTGAGAGTTCAGATTAATTGATCAGAATGTGAGAATGACAGAACAGTGGTGTGTCTAACTGCCAGAATGGAAAGAACAGACAGTCCCTCTGGGGTGGGGGAAGGGGAGAGAGGACATGGTGAAGAGAATGGACCGAGCAAAGCTTAAAGAAAGGGAAGGAATGGGAGTTGGTTCACAATTTAAAGGTGTTGAACTCAATATTAAGCCTAGAAGGCTGTAAACTGCCTTGTCTGAAGACCAGATGTTGTTCCTCCAGTTTGTGCTGTGATTCACTGGAGCACTGCAGCATGCAGAAAACAGACACGTGGGCACACCAGCAGGATGCTGTGTTAAAATGACCAGCTATGGAAAGGTCAGGGGTCATGCTTGAGAACAGACCGGAGATGTTCCGCACTCCAGTCTGCATTTAGTTTCTCCAGTGTAGAGTAGGCCACATTGGGTGTAGCGAATACAGTGCACAAGAGTGGAGGAGGTACAAGTGAAATGCTGCTTTACCTGGAAAAATTGTTTAGGCCCTTAGATGGTGAGCAGGGAAGAGGTGAAGGGGCAGGTGTTGCTCTTTCTGCGGTTACATAGGAAGGTGCTGTGGGAAGGGGTGTTGATGTTGGTGGTCGAGGAATCAGACTAGTGTGCCTCGGAGGGAACAATCCCTGCAAAATACAGATGGGGGAGAGAAGGGAAGATGTGTTTGGTGGTGGTGTTCTGCTGGAGTTGTCTGAAATGACGGAGAATGATCCTTTGAATGTGGAGGCTGGTGGAGTGAAAAGTGAGAACAAGAGGGACCCGATCATGCTGTTGTCAGTGATGGAAAGGGGCAAGGGCAGGAGCATGGGTGATAGGTCAGATGCTGTTGAGGGCCCTGTCAGCCACAGTGTGCGGGAAACCATGGTTATGGAAGAAGCAAGTCATGTCAGCAGCGCTGTTTTGGAAGATGGCATCATCCAAACAGATATGACATAGGCGAAGGAACTGGGAGAATGGGATGGAGTTCTTGCAGGACGTGGGGTGTGAAGAGCTGAAGTGAAGGTAGCTATGGGAGTCAGTGGCTTTGTAGTGGATGGCAGTGGATAGTTTATTCCCCGACATGGAGACAGCGAGGTCAGGGAAAGGAAGGGAAGTGTCTGAAATGGACGATATGAATGTTATAGAGGGGTGGAAATTGAAGGCAAAATGAACAAATTTTTCAAGGTCCAAGTGGGAGCATGAAGTGGCACTGAAACCGTTGTTGATGTACCAACGAAAGAGTTGTGGTATGGGGCCAGTGTAGGACTGGAACAAGAATTGTTCACATACCCCATAAAGAGGCAGGCATAACCGGGACTCATGCGGGTGCCCATCACCGCTTCCTTGACTTGGCAGAAGTGAGATGAATTAAAGGAGAAATTGTTTAGCGAGAGAATGAGTTCAGCCAAGTGGAGGAGAGTGGTGGTAGATTATTCAGGCCTCTGGTTGAGGGAGAAGCCGAGAGCTCTCAGACCATCGGGCAGCGCAGTGGCTCAGTGCTTATCACTGCTGCCTCACAGTGCCAGGGACCCAGGTTCGATTCCACCCTCAGGCAACCGTCTATGTGGAGTTTGCACATTCTCCCCGTGTCTGTGTGGGTTTCCTCCGGGTTTTCCAGTTTCCTCCCACAGTCCAAAGATGTGCAGACTAGGTGGATTGACCATGCTAAATTGCCCATGGTGTTCAGGGATGTGTAGATTAGGTGGGTTATAGGGGGATGGGTCTGGGTGGGATGCTCTGAGGGTTGGTGTGGACTTGTTGGGCTGAAGAGCCTGTTTCCTCAGTGTAGGGATTCTATGATTCATCCTGTTGGGGAATAAAGATATAGAGGGATTGGACATCCAGTATACACTTGAGTGCCTGGCTAGCCTAGTGCCATCCTAAAGGAATGTTGCATTTTGGAGATGCTATCCTTCAGATCTGCTGTTAAACCTGTCTTTATGCCTCTTGGTTTCTGCACAGTTTTAAGATTCATCAATATTATTTGAAGAAGAACAGTGAATGCACCCAATATCCTGGCCAATATTCTGCTCTCAACTAGTAGCAAAGGCGAATGAACTTTTCATCTTTGCTGTTCCTAGGAATCGATAGTTCAGAATGTACTGCTTTGCTAAAACACATTGACTATAACAAGGAGTTATATAAATGTAATTATCATCATTAAAAATAGTTGCATGCTCTTCTCAGAGATTTTGGGTAATACAAGAACAATCTTGATGAGAAGCATAACCTTTCTCATCTTGATGTTGTGACACCTTTAAATGTAGGTTTCCATGGATCTTCAAGGGAAGAAGAGCTAATGAACACTCCATTATTTTTTTCCCCATTTCTTTTGCAGCAGTTCTTTAAATGCTTAATATCACATTATATTTCTACAGATGAGAAGCTCTGTGAGAATCTACTGGCACCAATTTACTTTTGTAAAATTGCATAATTATTTTCCCACTGGCCTCTTTGAACTTTTCGTTTTCATTTATATTTTCAAAATCAACTACCAGTTTAGATTTAGAAGTAAGATCGCATGTTGCTAAGTTATTGCAATAAATGTAAATACAACAGCAGAAGGGAAATTGTAACTCAAAAAGGGAACTGTTTACTTTTACGTCTGATGTGGATGTCAGTTTAGACAAGACCACGTTAAGGGCTGAAATTCAAAGTGCCGAGTGATGCAAGGGTTTAAAAGTGTAGAAGGGAAGACGAGATGGATAAACAGTTTAGGGGACATCAAGTTTGATATTAAAAGCTTATAGATTGCAAGAAGGGAGGAGACCTAGGGATGTAAAAGCAATTGAGGCTGGACCATTGACTTCAGTGTCCATGGAAAAGGAGAAGGAAATCCAAATAAAAACCAAAAGAACTATGGATGCTAGATTCAGAAACAGAATTTGCTGGAAAAACTCAGCAGGTCTGGCAGCATCTGTGGAGGGAAATCAGACTTAACATTTCAGGTCGAGTGACTCTTCCTCAGGACTGCAGATAAAGAGAGGTGGAGGAACCCATTAGAGTGGAATTCACGAGATTGTGGCACAGGGGACAGCTGAAGGTGAAGCAATAAAAATGGGGAGATGAAGGATGCTGGATTCAGAGGAATGTAGAGTTCCCATAAACAGGGAAACAGATTAGGTGGGTTATAGGTGGATGGGTCTATGGGATGCTCCAAGCGTCGGTGTGGACTTGTTGGGCCTAAGGGCCTGTTTCCACACTGTAGGGATTCTATAAATACAAGAGAGCATTCAGTGATCTAGAATTCATACTCCAGGCAGAGTATAGGGCTGGAGGATGACCTGGATTGCTGGGGAGAGATCTGATGTAATAATTTTGTTTGTTTGGGAAGTTGAGCTACTCCACCATTTGTAACAGTTAACATTATGTGACTGCCATTACCTCTGTGATGATGTACTTATTGGAATGATCAAACTCTATTTTCCGTCACTCTTGGGGGCTGTTCTAATCAGACCTCCTTCCCTATTTGCCCAACACTTTAAACAGCACTACCTTTCAATTAAAAAAAATGCTTTCATAGCAATGATTAAACTTAGGACAGCATGACTTTTGCAGCATGCAATATCTTGATCAGCCTTGACATTTATCTGTGTAAAGATCATATTGTGAAAGCAATACCACTCAAACCAGTATTAGCAGTTTCTAAATAAACAATGCATTTCTGCAGTTTAAATAGTGTTACCTAAGTAACCTCAAGTAATGTTAAAGCTTATACCTTATTTTCATCTTTTAAAAAGTGTATGCCAGGTTTTGGAATCCTTAGAGGATTCTTTTCTTGGGTGATGAAGTGCTTATCCCAGATTCAACGATGGCCACTTCATCATCTGACAAAGGAAGCTCCTCACAAGCTTGAGAGTTCTGTACTATTCACTAAGGATCAGGTTATGATTTATCGATGGTCCAATAATCAACTTTTAAAAAAAGGAACTAGTGGTGGTGTTGATTATCACAATGTTGAAAAAAGAAAGCCAGACTGCCCTATTATTTTTAGTTGCAAGTTCCTTTGTCCAGAACATGAGGGCTTTAAATTAACCCATAGAACCTGCTTTCAAAGAGTATTGTGTTTGAACAGAAGGTTTGCTGATATTTTCTTGAAGTGTTCCCCTGAAAAAAGCTAATTTCAAATCCTGTGTCTGGATTGTATCTTTTACTCAAAATTAAATGCCCAGCAGGTAGCAGCTGCCATCGCACAAAGACCAACATTTCTTTCCTGGCAGCATCTGTTAACATTTTGGACTGAGGAAGGGTCACTGAACCCGAAACTTTAACTTTGATTTGTCTCCACAGATGCTGCCAGACCTGCTGAGCTTTTCCAGTAATTTCAGTTTCTGTGTCTTATTTCCAGCATTTGCAGTTCTTTTGGTTTATATTCACTATTTCTTTTCTGCCATTCGCAGTATTGAATATGTATACCTGGGTTTCTCACCTCATGTCTTGGCTCCATCAAAAGCAATGAGCAGTCATTGAGGTAGTGCTTGTGGTCAAGGATTACCTTGTTTTAGTGACTGACTTTAGGATGTTAGCCCCATTTAACAGGGGTGCAGGAGTTACTCACTGACTACACAAGACTACAGAGAAGGGGCATTTGGTTCATTTGTCTCATGTTGTCATTGAAGTTTCTCCTTTCTGCCCACCACTCTTTAAAGGATATTTGTTAATTCCAGAACTCTTTTGCCTCTGTTACCTGATCCATACCATTGTGGGCACAGATCACTCTCTATGTGAGGAACTGCTTTCTGATGTCAGACCTGAAATGTGCCTTTAGTGTTTTGTGCCTGTGCCCCATTCCCTGCAGTAGTAGTTCAACTCGTAATAACTCTCTGGATTAAAATAAACATTTCCATTTGAAATTATAGAACAATATAGCACAGAAAGAGACCATTTGGCCCACATTACCTATCCTTTCATGTAGCCAGTGGAGCAAAGGGAGAGAAGGAGCATTGAAGGAGAATTCATAATTGAGCAACCTCAGAAAAGCAAAAAACTATCTTAGGTACGTCTTCATTCAGATAAAAATGTCCTAACTTTTCATAATCTTTCCTCACAATTAGCTGGATACAATATGTGTGTGAGTTGCCATAGTCTTACCAGACCATGGGCTGCTGTCCCATTGGAGAGATGACTGGTGGTGATTTAACCTGAGGGCCACCATACCTCAGACAAAGAGAGAGGTTGAGAAGTTGGATATAATATTGTATGTTTCACAGACTTCCATAGTTAAAATGTTAGGAAAAATGCTTCTTTAATCTTAAGTTTAAAATCCCATTATTAACTTGTTAATTAATGTTTTATGATTGCTCAAAGTTTCCTGCTAGCGTGCCATGATATAGAGGGCCTAGGGTTTTCTTTGACTCGATTTATACCTTAGTGAGCCTCGTTTTGTTGATATTTTTCACAGCCAATGGCTAAGGAAGATGTTTCAGTGAGATATTGAATTGGTTGTATTTCCAATGAAACGTGATGCAATGTTGCCTGTTAATACAATAAACCAAAGAATAACTAGTGCATTAACTTTCTTACAGCATGACGACTACTACCAGCTTGCGTCAGCACAGTTCAATGAAGCGGCAACAATAGCAGAAGTCCGTGTCAAGTAAGTACCCTGAATGTGGACTGTTTGTACAGTCCAAATATTGCACTGAGTTAGAGGAAGAGTATCTGGGATTGCTGATTTTGTTAGGGACCTACTAGTGGGCAGCTGCCTGGGCATGGAATATGCCACGCAACTGCCAGGATTACTCGGCATGACTTGACCGTTTTTTAATTAGTCCTTGGGGTGCATGACGTCTTCGTAAGCTGCTGCAATTTCACACACCTTAGTGGCTGGTCAGGTCACTTCAGAATGCATGTAGGAGCCAAACATTATGGTATGTGTCTATAGATGCATATAGAACCAGACAAAGTAAGGATGACATGTTTCACCTCCTAAATTGCAATTAGAAACTAGCTGGTTCGTTAAAACAATTTCACAGCTTCAATGTCAAATTTGATTGTGCCAGTTTTTCTTGTTTCTGTATTTTTAAAACCTGAATTAAAATACTCAAACTACCATGGTTGGATTTAAGCTCATATTGCCTGATCATTCGTCCAAACTTCTGAATTACTAGTCCCAAGACATGACAACTACAATAATACCTTCTGGGAATGTTTGTAAAAAGTATGTATGTAAAAAGTTTGATTTTGAGTTTGGTTTTGACCATTTCCAGTGACTTGGTGGAGGAAAGCACCACAGAACTTGATTTGAAGTCGTACATACTGGGAATGTCCTGACAATGTTCTTGAGATCAATGTTAAAAACTGATTTCAGCTGGATCATGACTAGATTTTTACAAAAGCAGGGAGCAACTTTGGGCTAGGAGAGGACAATAAATGAATCATTATGCTCACTTCAATTTGTTGTCCATTTATCCCTGTTAGAAAGGCAACATGCCAGGATGTTGGATGAAGAAGTGTGCTTGGTGTCAGCACGTGATGCACCAATGATGCAGAAGCAGTCATAAAGAAGTTGCTGGAAAAGTTCAGCAGCTCTGGCAGCATCTGTGAAGAAGAAATCAGAGTTAATGTTTCAGGTCCAGTGACCCTTCCTCAGAACAGTTCTGGACCCGAAACATTAACGCTGATTTTTTTCTTCACAGATGATGCCAGTTCTGCTGAGCTTTTCTAGCAACTTCTGTTTTTGTTCCTGATTTACAGTATCTGCTGTTCTTTTGGTTTTCATGCAGAAGTACTCATTGCTTGAGCACACATACAAAGGGCAGCAAAGGTCTAGAGACTAAATACAGCAGATACCCTCGTTCACACAAAGAAAGGGGGAGAAATTTGGTAGTTAAACTCAAAACATTTGGGAGAAACCTTTGCCCAGAGACTGGTTAGAATGTGGAACTTGACACTTGGAATAGTTGAGGTGGCTGACATATATGCATTTAAGGGAAGTTCGATTTCCAAACATTCATTTGATGGCAAGACCAGTATTTGTTGGTCATCCCTAATTGCCCATGACAAGATAGTGCCTAGCCAACTTCTTGTACAAAGGCAGATCAGACTGTCAAATCTATGGGCACTAACTGTGCTGTTAGGAAAGAAGTTCCAGATTTTTGACCCAGCAGTAGTGAAGGAATGGTGATGAAGTTCCAAGTGTATCAATATTGTAGTGGTAACCATTACCGGAATTTGAACTGGACTAGGCATTTAAACACTGTGGCTACAAGAGTAGGCATTCTGACAGAGAGATAGCAAGCCAAGCCAAGTCACATGGGCTAAAACAGGATATTTCAGCACAATGAAATTAAAATGCTGGGTGACCCTCAAAACTGCCCAAACGTTTCTAAGCAGACTTTATGAATAATTGATATCAGACACCAAGTTTATAGCTTAAACAAAAATGAATAATTTATTACTAATACTGTAACTTCAGCAGATCAAAGTTAAACAATAAGATAATCTAATTAATGTCCATGATTTAAGCCCAATCTTCTTTGATCATAATTCCTGCTCAAACACAGAAACTTAAAGGATAAATTGAAAGAAAATAAAAGTTCTAACTGGCCAGTTCACTTAAGGAGATTTGAATGACGGTTGCTAAACCTTTATGCGATCTTTAGATAATGAGTTGTTCACCAACATGTGGCACTGTATATATTGCTTGAATTCTGAAGTCACCAGCCAATATAAACAGCTTCCATAGGCTGCTGGAGACATTTATATCTGTCTTACGGACTGGGATTCTTTTCTCAGAACTTTCAACAATTCGATAACTAGTGAATAACTAGACTGTGACCAAAACTCCATTCAGTAGACACAATGCCACCTGCCCAAAATCCAGTCCAAACTGTTTCAGTCTTTAGTCTCTCTTTCTGTTTTTTTTAACATTCCCTTTGTTTGACTGGGCGGCACTCTCTCCCTTTGACTGACCCTTTTAACATGCAGTCAGCTGCCAGTTTTTGTGCATAATACATCTCAGGTGCCAAAATGTCTGCAGCTTTCGTAGAACAATAATTAACCAGCAGTTACCTTTCCAGACCAGTTCCCATAAACAAATCCATATATTTGTTCTTCCCTTTTTTTAAGACAAGCTGCTGCTCAAAGTCAAAAGTTCAACTCTCCACTTCAGCTCACAGTTCCAAACTAAAAATGAGAAGAATAAAGAGAAACAGTGATGGTCCCAACACACGTCAGTGGCGAGGAATCCTTCAACAAGTAACTCACTTCCTGACTCCAAATCCTGTCCACCATCTGCAAGGCACAAGTCAGGGTGTAACGGGATGCTCCCCATTTGCCTGGATTTGTGCAGCTCCAAAAACACTCAAGAAGCTCACTCACACTGTATACTTGCCCATTATAGGCGGTGGACAGGCATTGGAGAATCCGGACGTGAGTTATTAGTTGCAGGATTCCTGGTGTCTGATCAGCTGTTATGGCTCCAGTGTTTTTGTGGCAATAGAATCAGTTTCAGATCAATGGTAACCCTCAGGATAGTGGGAGACTCAGCATTGATAATGTTGTTAAATGTCAAGGGGAGAAAACAATGGAAGAATGTCTTGATGGGGTTAGATAAAGAAGGTTGTGTGGACCATAAAGCCCAGCACCCTCCAGCTGGGACAAATGGACTGGTTGTATGCTGTAAAAGCTTGATAATTCTAGGTTGAAATGAAATGTTCGAACAATTATATTCGTCAGCTGCCTATTGCAGCTGGGTATTAATATGATGGTATTCAGTCACGTGAATCAGACCATAACACTTCAAACCATTTTTTTAAACAGCATTGGGTTAGTTTAATTTTAAATAGATGCTGTGAAGGCAGCGCCACCTTTGTACTTTCCTTTCTTGTGTGCATGCCTGTGTTCAATAAAACTTTATACTTGAGTTGTGGTCCGTAAATGGAGCATATGTGAAGCAGATGGAATTTTAGAACATTTATATTTGTCAAATCCTGATAAAAAGAAAAAAGAAAACAGCTTTCTATGTAACCTCCACAGACCCAATTTCAGTGGAAAGAACTTTATTCAATAAATCCTACAGGCTGGTCAATTATAGGTGAGTTAGGCTACTGCTTTTCCTCACATTTGGAGTCCTGTCTCTTTAACTACCCGTCTCTAACTTGTCTGCTTCTGTAGATCAGAGTCAGGGTGTCTGATGTTTAACCTTCAGCTCTTGTTCACTATTCCCTTTTTGTTCAGTTTAATTAAAGTACCCATTCATCTTCCTCTTGTTCCACTTCTGGTGAGTTCTGCTAATTGGAAATGCCATTTTCCGCCTTTCAGAAAGATGTACACTGTCATCTTTACTACTTCCATTTCTATGCACTAATTGCTGCTTTGTGTTCTAGTCCTGTTTTCCACATTTTCTTTAAGCATTTTCCAGAGGTGGTGATGAGACAGTATTTCTGTTGCGCTGGGAGGAAGGGAATGGGGCCAGAATTTAGATAAGAAAAGGTCTACTGTGCCTAAAAGCATGTAAAAGTATGTAGGTGATTTTTTTTTTGGAAACTGGGTATAGACAAAGAGAAGACAGTGAATGTCAGCCAGGACTTCCACTGTGGCAAAATGACTTGGAGCCTCAAAACAAACACAGAGACCACTGGAGAAGCTCAGCAGGTCCGGCAGCACCGAGGGAAAGAGAAACAGAGTTAAGATTACAAGCCTGATGTAGCTCCTCTTCAGCACTGAAAAGGATTGGAAAGTAGTGATTTTTTTGCTGTTAAAAAGAAGGGCAGGAGGAGCAAGTGAAGCAACAGAACTGATCATAGATGTTCCTTTCGCTCGTGCTGCTCCTCTGTCAGCTGTAGAAAATACAGCATTTTTCAGCCCTTTTCATTTCTGAAGAAAAGCCATATGGGACTCAAATCATTAACTCGGTTTCTCTCTCAACAGATAATGCCAGATGCACTGGGTTTCTCCAGCATTTTCTGCTTTTATTTCAGATTTCCAGCATCTTCAGTATTTTGCTTCTATTATAACGTGGTGAGCTATAGTAGAATAATACAGCAAAGAACTTGGCCCATCGGACTTGTAATAGTTCTTTAATGGAATTATCCAACCAGTGTTATCCCCCTGCTAGTCCCTACAGCTCCAAAATAATTTTTCCATCAAGTATTCATTCAGCTAGAAGTTACTTTTGAATGAAATATGCATTTTCCAGTTATCCCCTGGAAACAATGCCCTTCATTTATTCTAACATAATAGCTAATAATCTTAAATGCCTCTGTCTTTTCTACTTTAAGCAGGACGGGATCAAATTCTTCAGTTTCTCCACATGTCTGAATTCCTTCATCCTTGCCAACATTTGATTACATTTTCTCTGCAACCTCACAAATACCTTGCCCTTCTTCTTAAAGTATGGTACCGAGAATTGAACACTGTACTCCAACATAACCAGTGTAATTCTGTCCTAGCCATAGTGTGACACAATCTTTTGTTCTGTGCAACCAATATGGTTTTATTCAGTGGAAATAAGGAATACCGTCTTTTGTGAGCAACAACTATATAAAGTAAAGTAAGAGTAATGGGGCGAATGCACAGCATAAAGCAAAGTCAGTCATGACGTGAATGCACAGCTCAAAGTAAGGGCAGGGTAATGGCTTGAATGCAGAACATAAAATAAAAAAGTGCAATGACATGAATGCACAGCTTAAAGTGAAAGCAGAGTAATAAAGAACAAAAGAGAAGTACAGCACAGAATCAGGTCCTTCGGTCCTCCGAGCCTGTGCCGATCATCATGCCCTGACTAAACTAAAAAACAAACCTTCTGCCCTTATTCGGTCCGTATCCTTCTATTCCCTCCCTATTCATGTAACCATCCAGATGCCTCTTAAATGTCGCCAATATGCCTGCTTCCACTACCTCCCCTGGCAGTGCCTTCCAGGCTCCTACCACTCTCTGCATGAAAAACATCCCTCGCACATCTCCCTTAAACATTCCTCCGCTCATGTTGAACCTGTGCCCCCTTGTAATTGAAACTTCAACCTGGGATAAAGCCTCTGACTATCCATTCTATCAATGCCTCTCATAATTTTCATAGAATCATAGAATCCCTACAGTGTGGAAACAGGCCCTTCGGCCCAACAAGTCCACACCAACCCTCAGAGCATCCCACTCAGACCCATCCCCCTGTAACCCACCTAATCTACACATCCCTGTACACCACGGGCAATTTAGCATGGCCAATCCACCTAGCCTGCACATTTTTGGACTGTGGGAGGAAACTGGAG
This sequence comes from Rhincodon typus, assembly GCF_021869965.1. NCBI lineage: Eukaryota > Metazoa > Chordata > Chondrichthyes > Orectolobiformes > Rhincodontidae > Rhincodon > Rhincodon typus. Next base: position 4,963,208 of record NC_063347.1, read on the forward strand.
CACCCAAAGGAAACCCACGCAAACACGGGCAGAATGTGCAGACTCCACCCAGATAGTTGCCCGAGTTTGGAATTGAACCCGGGTCGCTGGCGCTGTGAGGTAGCAGTGCTATCCACTGAGCCACCAGACCTCTATCAGGTCTCTTCTCAGCCACCGTCTTTCCAGTGAAAGCAATCCTAGTCTTTTTAACCTTTCCTCATAGCCAATGCCCTCAAGACTGGACAACATCCTAGTGTAAATAGTATGAATGCACAACTTAAAGGCAGAGTAATGGTATGAATGCACAACATATAGACAGTAATGGTGCGAAGGAGCAGCATAACATAAAGAAGGAGTAATGGTGCAAATGAACAACATAAAGACAGTAATGGTGCAAATGGACAGCAAACAGTAAAGGCAGAGTAATGGTGCAAGTGTGCAATACATCTGTCAGCATCACTGAAGAGAAGAGATAACTTGATGTTTCAGTTATAAGTTCTTTTACCAAGAATACAAATTCAGATATAACTGAGCAATTTTACTCATTATAATTCTTTTGCTTAATTGCCTTTTTTACACAAGGCCTAATGAATGTTTTAAAATTAAACAGCGCTCACAGGTTTGCTTCGACATGGATTGGAGGACAAGAAACATGATGTACTTTTCTAATCACTCCCTGTTTCTAAATAACCTGCAATTTTGTGACCTTAAGAAACATGTTTCAAAAGAACAAAAGACTTGTGTTTATATAACATCTACTGTGATCTCAGAATGTGTTAAAACATTTTACATCCAATGCTATATCTTTTGAAATTCAGTCGATGTTGAATGTAGGAAATGTGGACCAGTTGACACATGGCAAGCTCCCCCAAATAGCAATGTACCAATGAGCAAATAATTTGTTTTATAGTGATATTGATTGAGGAATAAATATTGCCCCAGAACACCACGGAGCATTCCCCACTCACTTTTGAATCAGTACTGTTAGAGCTTTTCATTTGAGCCAGGGTTAAATGTCTGATTCAAAAGATGGCATCTTTGCTATTTTAGTACTCCCCCAGTGCTTTCACTTGAAGGGTTAGTCAAGATTATGCGCTCGAAGTATGTTAATGCAACATCTATCTGTTAGAAAGAGTCAGCGAGTTTATAATGTCTCTGTCTAGTTTCTAGTGGACACCAACCTGTTGCACATTTTTGCCCTATGTTCAATAGAAATTTTCTGGTTTGGGAGATATCTTACTTCTGCAAATGGAAGAATGTTTCTGGAGTTGGGATTCTGATAGTGCTATACCTAATTGTTGTAACTAGTTGAAATACATAGCTTTTGAAGGAGTTAGCTAATGGGGAAAAGTGGTCACTTCTAACTGCGTTTTTCACTGTCCCAAACTCTGTTGTTTCCACACATTATTGACAATGTAAGAGATAGGTGAATTCTCCTGTCAATGTTACTCTCTACAACAGCTTGCTGTACCTTACCAGCTGTAACTACACTTCCTGACAACCTATTCTTCCAATTAATATCCACCACATTTCATATATATAAAGGAGATTCCTTTCTAGGAGATTTGCCTGTTTTTCTTTTGTTTCCTCCTTGTATTGTTTTAGCTTCTCTCAATCAATTCCCCTCCCTCTCCTTCACTGTTTTATCTACATGATTTATGGCAGGCAGCTTTAAAGCTTGTTTAATAAGCAGGAAGACATTTTTAGTAACAGCTGGTGCCTTACTACAGACCACCCCCTGCAGGTTCCTAGAGAGGTTTGGCCGATTGCTCAAATTATTCCAGTCACTTTAAAAAAGGAAACTGTAACGTTAGCCCTTGGCACAGCATACTCTTTCAGTGACTCTGTTTTGTCCCACTCCTTCACATTTGAGGCTTTCTTCATTTCACAGAGGAAAAGGTTTATTAAGAAGAAAAGAATAATGTCTGTTTATTACACGGATCTGAATTATTCAAAGTCAGGCACGAGAATAAGTTGTCTGCATCTCCCTGCACTCTGTTTGGTCTTCTCGTCTATCTGCCAAACTAGTGCTGAAGCAGCAACTAGGATCAGTATCAGCTGATACACCAATCTTCTCCCAACAATAAATCTCTCTTCTGCCACAAAAGAATGCGGGCAAGGTAAAAGATAAAGCAAGGACATTTGGCTACATGCAGGTTCAAGGTACTAAGTGTTGGTATTGTGACCAACACCCTGTAAAGGAGGTACTCCAAAGACTTGCTGCTGTTTGTTTGGATGGGGTAATTAGGGAGAAGTAGATGACAGGAGCATTAGTAACTAGGGCATGCAGATTATGTTTTGGAATGCACCACTTGAAATTGTGGTGGAAGCAGATCTGGTCATACTTTCAACATTAAATTAGACAAGTACTTGAAGGGAAACAGTTGTAGGGCTTTAGAGAAAGACCATGGACATTGAACTTGCTGGATACTTCTATTAAAGAGCCATCACAGACCCGTTGGACCAAATAGCCTCCTGTCCTGTTTAACTCTAGCCTTCTACTTGCGGCCAGTTATTTAGTGCTGTTTCAGCCTCTATTTAATTGTGAAAATGCAAGAGACTATAGTCAGGGCATGACATTCCCTGTCTGCTTTGACCTATAGTCCTGCAGTTCTGTACTAGTGTCAATTAAAATGACAAATTTACTGTTCATGACTTTTGAATTTGAAACACCGCATGTAGGAACAGCCAGAGTGGCTATCCAGGGAGACCTTGTTTAGAGTTGAGCTACTTGATTTTAAAAAATGACTGGCAAACACTAGTGCTGCCCGCAGTATTCATTTCAACAGTGCAAGGGTTTCCACCCTGACAAGGGTGGATGGTTGACCAGGGCTAAATTTGAAAGTGCTTCGGGCATCAGCCAAGAACAGAAGCGGAGTAGGACAGAAAGTCAAGGTCCTGAATTAGAAAGCCACTTACTGTCTCTGGAAACGTGATGGAAGTTCTGATTCATTCTGACATCCGTGATTCAGAACCTTGAATTTGACGCAGCCCAGTTACTTATTTTGTGGCACACTGTGTCTGGAATATGGTTTTAAGTCCAGCAAGGTGCGCAGATAATTGACTTGCTGAGTTAGCCTGCTGCTGGGAATTTCTGTATGACATGGAAGTATTGTCAATTGGAAGACAACTGAGCAAGATCTGGTCAGGCAAGACACCCAATGACATGACTTGCTCTCCAAATGTCTCAAATCTAGCATCATATATACAAGGGCAGCCAGAATGTTATATTTATATATTTTTTTTCTCTAAGTGACCAATGACCATTTAAAGTATTTTGGAGAAAAATTATTTACATCTTGTAGGATTATATTGAGCTTGTGAAGACCTCTTCATTTTCTGACGTGCTGCGGGGCACATCTGATTCTCCAAGTTTGATACTCATTAAAGCTTATGCTATTTTTATTTTCTCCTTGCGTGAACTATAGAATTTTTTTGTTACTTTAATCAGCTCAAGCGTTTTGTACCTCTTAAATAAAAAGATTTTTCAGTCACTTAAAATTGCTGTGACGTTTTTTTGAACAGTCAATGTCATTTCAGGATTTATATCTTTGCCCATCATCACTATCCATTCATCTGTATAAGATGATGGATATTCAGTAAATCAAATTCCATTAGGGATCAGGTAACTTCATATGATGTTCTTTTACTGAAGGCTGAAGAAACCAATCCATGAGATGGAACTCCCTAACAGCAATGTGGGTCTCCCTACACCAAATGGACTGCAGGGGTTCAAGAAGGCAGCTCATTATGATCTGAAGGGCAATTGGAGATAGGTAATATATGCTGGCCCAGCCCACACCCCCTGAATGAATAAAAATAATGTAGATGCTGCCACAAGCGGCTCAATTCATAGCTGTTTCCACCCTGAACTACAAGGTCCTCGGATCAGGTTCCATGGAAACCAACTCTGACATTCTAGCACAGTACAGGGGCTGTTGTTTTTTTGATGAGATATTGAACCGAGCGCACCCCCCGCGCCCCCTCCCCCCCACCCACCGACTTGATCAGGTGGATGTCAAATATCCCATGGTATTACTTCAAAGAAGGGCAGGAGAGTTATCCCTGAGCGTCCTGACCAATATCTACCCCTCAATCAACATCACAAAAAAAACCCAGATTATTTTGTTATTATTACATTGTGAACCACATTCATAATAAAAAAAAGGTTGATGGAATATGGATGGTGCATAGAAACGTAGGGACAGCAGTATGAGTGGGAGTAGGTCATTTTATCCCTCAAGCCTGCTCTGCCATTCAATACAATCATGGCTGATCACTGAGCTCAATACCATACTCCTGCCCTCCCCCCTTATCTCTTGATCCCTTTAACTACAAGAGCTGTATCTACCTCCTTGAAAACACATGTTTTGGTCTCTACTGCTTTTTGGTAGTGAATTCCATAAGTTCACCACTCTCTGGGTGAAGAAATTACTCCTTATCTCAGTCCTAAAAGGTTTGCCTCTTATCCTTAAACTATGACCTATGGTTCTGGACTCCCCCACCACAGGGAACATCTTTTCTGCATCTCACCTGTCTAACCCTGTAAGAATTTTATAGGTTTTTAAACTCCAGTGAATATAATTTTAACCAACTTAATCTCTCCTCATATATCAGTCCTGCCATCTCAGGAATCAATTTGGTAAACCTTCACTGAACTCCCTCTATAACAAGAACAGAACTGCACAGAATATTCTAGATGTGGCTACACCAATGTCTTGTTAAAATTTCGGCAAGACATCCTTGCTCCTGTACTCAAAACACTTGGCTATGAAGGCCAGCATACAATTTGTCTTCTTTATTGCCTGCTGCACCTGCACACTTACTTTCAGCGACTGATGCACAAGCACTGAAATAACTCATTAGAGGCCGGTACCCCATCACCCTTAGTAAGGTCAAATTGCTGCAGAAGCTGTAATCTGTAAACTGAAAACAGCAAATTCTGGAGATCACAGCTGGTCAGGCAGTATCCATGGAGAGAGAGCAAGCCAACGTTGCAAGACTAGATGACTCTTCATCAGAGCTCTGAGCTTAGCTTGCTCCCTCTCCATGGATACAGCCTGATCTGCTGTGATCTCCAGCATTTGTTGTTTCCTATCGCCCTTTATGTACACATACAAAGTGGTTGACAGGAGTCCGGCTTCCGCAGAGCCAGCTCTCAGAGTGAACAGAACCTCTGACACTCCTCTATAAATGTGGAGCTAGAAAAGCACAGCAGGTCAGACAGCATCCAAGGAGCAGGGAAGTCAATGTTTTGGGCTGAAACCGTTCGTCAGGACAGCTGCTTGGCTGATGTCTGACCTGCTGTGTTTTTCCAGCTCCGCATTTATTGACTCTGGCTTCCAGCATCCTGACAGTCCTGTTAATACTTATCAGCCAAGGCTCCCTGATTTGACCAGATTAACAGCCCCAATCAGGGAACTCATATTCTACGAGGTTCACTTGGCTGACCTTGTTACAATCACTACATTCTCCCACTCTAAGACCAGGTATGTCGGATTTTTTTTTAATCTTTAGCATCTCCTGGTCTTTCTTGCACCGCGTCCGGTTCTTTCAACTCAGCCTTGTTTACCGGCAGTGTGTGCCAGACAGTAGTCTACATCTTGCACCTGAAGCAAGTCGTAAGAAATCTATCCTGTTCTTCAGGCAGTAATGGTATTGAGGCTGTGACATTTGCCATGTCCACCTTAGACTCTGAGGTTTCTTCATCACTAGACAGATGGGTAATAAACCATGGGTTCTGATAACCTTTCCAGCTGTTCTGAGGGGTTGGGTCTATTTTGCTCTGGTCCCATCTGCGAGTTTGCAGCTTTCATGTAGTCCACATGCTTGCTCATGACTGCCTCACCTACAGAACTTTCTACGTCACGGCATATCCCAAATAACAGCGTATCTTTTTCTCTTGTCACCACTGAAATAACTCCACAGAGGCCAGTATACAGTGACCATTTATTTAAATGTGCTCCCTTAATACCAATCTCATTAACAGACCTGGCTAACAGCCCCAATCAGGGAACTCGTATTCTGTGAGGTCCATGTGGCTGACCTTGTTACATTTACCACCAGGACAACCAGGTCTTGTTGAACATTCCCCTCTCTCAATTTTCAGCAATTCAAATAATAATAGATGCTACCGAAGTGGATAACCTCAATTATCCACATTATACTGTATCTGCCATGCATTTGCCCACTCACACAGCCTGACCAAATCACACTGCAACATCTCTCCATTCTCTTCACTGTTCACCCTTTTACCCATATTTGTGTCAGCTGCAAATTCTGAGATTTACATTTAGTTCCGTCATCTAAATCATTAACATGGGGTGGCACAATGGCTCAGTGGCTACACCTGCTGCCTCACAGCACCAGGATCCTGGGTTTGATTCCACCCTTGGGCGACCATCTGCGTGGAGTTTGCACATTCTCCCCATATCTGCGTAGGTTTCCTCCGGGTACTCCGGTTTCCTCCCACAGTCCAAAGACTGTGGATTGGCCAAGCTAAATTGCCCATACTGTCCAGGGATGTGCAGGCTAGGTGGGTTTTCCATGGGGAATGTTGCAGGGATGTGGTAGGGGCTCGGTCTGGGTGGGATACTCTTTGGAGGATGGCTGAGGACTCAATGCGCTGAATAGCATCCTTCCACACTGTAAGGATTTTATTCTATGAAATATATTGTGAATAGCAGGGGTCATAGCGCAGATCCCTGCAGTACCTCACTAGTCACTGCCTGCTATTCTGAAAAAGACCCATTTATTCCGACAGAGATAGTAGGAACTACTGATACTGGAGAATCTGAGACAACAAGGTGTAGAGCTGGATGAACACAGCAGGCCAAGCAGCATCAGAGGAGCAGGAAAGCTGATATTTCGGGTCTGGACCCTT
>NC_063347.1:4970469-4986881 GCF_021869965.1 Rhincodon typus
CATTTATTCCTACTGTGTTTTCCTGTCTGCCATCTAATTTTCTCTCCATTTCAATACATTACCCACAATCCATGTGCTTTAATTTACACATTAAGCTTTTTAGTGAGACTTTGTTGAACGTCTTCTGAAAGCCCAAATAAACCAAATCCACTGGCTCCCCCTGATCACTTCTACTAGTTACATGCTTGAAGAATTCCAGTAGATTTGTTAAGCCTGATTTCCCTTTTGTAAGTGATGCGTACTGAGTCTGATTCCACCACTGTTTTCTCAGTCCTCTGCTATAAAAATCCTTGCTCATGGACTCGAGTATCTTCCCTACAATCCATGTCAGACTCACCAATCTGTAACTCCCTGTTTTCTGCCTACCTCCCTTTTTAAGTAGTGAAGTTACATCAGCTACTCTCCAATCTGTAGGAACTATTCCAGAGTCTGAAGAATCTTGGAAGATGACCACCCATGCGTCCACAGTTTCTAGGGCCACTTCATTATGTACTCTGAGATGTACATTATTAGACTGTGGGGATTTAATAGCCTTCAATCCCATCAATTTCTCCAGCACCATTTCTCAACTAATACAACTTTGCTTCAGTTCCTCCCTCTCATTAAATCCTGAGTTCCTTGTCATTTCTGGTACGCCATTTGAGAATCCTCCTTCGTGAAGACAAAAGCGAAGTCTGAGTTTAATTTGTCGATCATTTCTTTGTTCCCAATTATAAGATACCCTATTTCTGACTATAAGGGATCTACATAAGCTTTCACCAGTCTTTTTCTCATTATATACCTGTAGAAGCTTTTGCAGTTGGTTCTTATGTTACTAGCAAGTTTACTCTCATACTGTATTTTCCCCTTCTTAATCAATCCCTTGGCCTTCCTTTGCTGACTTCTAAACTGTTCGCAATCCTCAGGTCTATTTTTTTTTATTGCCAATTTGTATGCTCCTTTTTTGCACCAAACACTATCTTTAACTTCCCTCACAAGCCATGGTTTGGTCACTATTCACTTTGCACTCTTGCGCTAGTCCCTCCAGCCTGTTCCATAATTCAGCGAGGCCATGGCTGATCTGTAGACTCACTCCATATACCTGGCTTTGGCCCATATCCCTTGATACCTTTGCTTTACAAAAAAAATCTATCCCATATTTAAAATTTACAACTAATCCACCATGCTCTGCCTTTTGTGGAAGAGAGTTGCGTTGGTGAGGTCCAGTGAGGCCTGATAGTGGGGAGGGTGTTGGTGGAGGCAAGATGGTGCTGAAGAGTGGCAACTTTTGTTCCAATGACAGCACAGGGAAGGAGACTCGTGCCTGGCCATCAGGCCCATGGCCCATGATGGAGCACTTAACAAGGATTATAAAGTTGGACATTTTCTTTTATTCTTCATTTATCTGCCTTTACATTCTATGTTTTGGTTTTTCTGTGTTTTGAGATGGTGTAGGAGAACTGTACAACACTTTTGACTGTATTTTGTGACAAGATACACGTGACAATAAATAAATCAAATCAAGTCAAATCTTTGTATGTTAGTCTGTGATGGTGACCCAACTAACCAGGGCAGAAGAGCTGTGTGAAATATTTATCAGCTTTCGTTTATGGTTTGTTGTTTTCAGTGTTAACCCAGTTGTCAAGCAGTGGTAGCCTCTGGCCATGGTGGCTGGCATCAGCTGGTGGTTCCCATGTATAAGCATCGATGTTTATGGTCCTCATAGAACATAGAGCTGTACAGCACAGGAATGGGCCCTTCTGCTCACGATGTTGTGCCGAACATGATGCCAAACCAAACTAATTCCTTCTGCCTGCCCTTGCTCTGTATCCTTCCATTCCTTACATACTCATGTGCTTATCTAAAAGTCTCTTAAACCCTCCTATCCTATCTGCCTCCACCGTCACCCCTGGCAGCACGTTCCACACTCCTGCCACTCTCTGTGTAAAACAGTTTGCCCCTCACATCTCCTTTGAACTTGCCCCCTCTCACCTTAAATGCATCCCCTGGTTTTAGACATTTCAACTCTGGGAAAAAAATTATTCTGACCATCAACGCTATCTTCGCATCTCATAATTTTATAGACTTCTTTTAAGATTCTCCTCAGCCTTTGCCACTCCAGAGAAAAAAAAACGAGTTTTTCAAGTCTCTCCTTATAGTTCATACCCTCTAATCCAGGCAGCATCCTGGAAAACCTCTGCTGCACCCTCTCCAAAGCCTCCACATCCTTCCTGTAATGTGGGGACCAGAATTGAATGCAGTACTCTAAGTGTGACCTAACCGAAGTCTTATAATGCTACAACATGACATCCTGACTCTTATACTCAATTCCCCGACCAATAAAGGCAAGCAAGCATGTCAGGCTTGAACCTCTGTGCGTATACGTATGTGCTATTATTGGCAATTACCACTATTGCAAAATTATTAAACCCAGTACCAACCTCTCCATCATGGAGAGGCCATATGCTCCCATCAAATAAAGCTGAACTGGGGACTAATTAAGAAAAGAGTGTCTTAGTAATTTTAACCTGAGTGTGTCCACAACTTTGATGAGGCCTTCTATCCTGTGGGTCGTGAACAGAGCGGTACTTGAATATGTCATAAAGTCATAGAGTTGTGTCTTATGATGGCACGAATAGAAAATACTTAATATTGAGAGAGGCCTAGGAAAGTGATGGCCTAGTGATAGCTAGACTATTAATTCAGAAACTCAGGTAATGTTCTGGGGACCTGGATTTGAATCATGCCATGCAGATGGTGCAATTCGAATTCAGTTTTTTTTAAAATCTGGTATCAAGAATCTACTGATCACCATGAAACCATTGCCAATTGTCGGAAAAACCCATCTGGTTCACTAATGCCCTTCAGGAAAGGAAATCTGCCATCCTCACCTGGTCCAGCCTACATGTGACTGCAGACTCCCAGCAATGTGGTTGAGTCTCAATTGTCCTCTAGCAACACTGGAATCAGTGGGTATTGGGGGCAAACTCTCTGCTGGTTTGAGTCATACCTGACACGTAGGAAGATGGTTGTGGTTGTTGGAGGTCAGTCATCTCAGCTCCAGGACATCTCTGCAGGAGTTCCTCAGGGTAGTGTCCTAGGCCCAACCATCTTCAGCTGCTTCATGAATGACGTTCCCTCCAGCATTAGGTCAGAGGTAGGGATTTGCCAATGATTACACAATTTGTGAATCCTCAGATACTGAAGTAGTCCATGTTCAAATGCAACAAGATCTGGACAATATCCAGGCTTGGGCTGACAAGGGGCAAGTAACATTCATGCCACACAAATGCCAGGCAATGACCATCACCAATAAAAGACAATCTAACCACCACCCCTTGAAATTCAGTGGTGTTACCATCACTGAATCCCCTGCTATCAACATCCTGGGGGTTACCATTGATCAGAAACTCAACTGAACTCGCCACATAAACACAGCGGCTGCATGAGCAGGTCAGAGGCTAGGAATATTATGGGGAGTAACTCATCTCTTGACCTCTCATAGCCTGTCCACCATCTACAAGGTGCAAAGTAGTCCCCAGTTGCTTGGATGAGTGTAGCTCCAACAACACTCAAGAAAGTTGACATCGTCCAGGACAAAGTAGCCCACTTAATTGGCACCACATCCATAAACATCCACTCCTTCCACCAGCAACGCTCAGTAGCAGCAGTGAGTACGATTTACAAGATGGACCAAAATTCACCAAAGGTCCTCAGAAAGCACCTTCTAAACCCATGACCACTTCCATCTAGAAGGATTAGGGCATCGATTCATGTGAACACCACCAACTTCAGGTTCCCCTCCAAGCCACTCACCATCCTGATTTGGAAATATATTGCCGTTCCTTCACTGTCGCTGGGTCAAAATCCTGGAATTCCCTCCCTAAGGGCATTGTGGGTCAACACACAACAGGTGGACTGCAGCTGTTCAATAAGGCAGCTCACCCCCACCTTCTCAAGGGTCATTAAGGATGGGCAATAAATGCTGGCCAGGCAGCGACGCCCGTATCTCACAAAAATTAATTTTAAAAATTTAACCCAGCTATCTGTATCATTATAATATAGGCCATACAGACGTGATGATGGCCTCCTTCTGTTGCTGTGTGGTTTTGTTATTCTAAAACCCAGTGCTATCATAGCTGAAATTAGATACACCTTTGCCAGTCATGCCCATATCCTGAGAACAGGTTTAAAATAAAAATACATTCTCAAGAAACAAGTCTCGATGCAAATCAGATTTGATTTCAGATCAATATTGTGAAGCTGACTTCTCTGTGGTTTGAATTGACAGCTCCGGAACTGCAATTGCGGGAAAGCTGCATTTGCAATTTCATTTTCCTGCCCATAGGATATTCAGCGATACTGGGGAAAGGCCACACAAGCCAGCCGTGTGACAAGAGCAGTGGTTGTTGGAGGGCCAGATCCACACACAGCCACAATAAATTGGCAGAACTGCAGGTAGTCAGGGAGTACCTTTTGTTTTTTTTTCACATAGTGGTACATATTACAAAGAACAGCATTGTATGCTCTGATCCACTAGCTCATTTCAGAAAGTCAAATGACTTTCGAAAAAAAAGACATGCAAAGCTTTTAATGAGATAAGAAGTAGAGTTTATGGCTCTTAATTGCTGGAATACCTGGCTTTAGAAAGATTGTGGAGGCCTGCATACCAGTGTTTGCTTCACAACTCTTTCTGGACTTGATTTCTGTAATCACAGATCTAGGTGTTTATATCGAAAAAAAACCAAAAACACTATGCTATCCTACTTGTATTCTGGAGACTAGAATTGTACATAGTACTTTGAATGACCTACTCCTGTTCCTGATGCTTGTGTTCTGTGTATTCCAAGTATAGTTCAACTGATGTTAAACACAAATTTAACAAAGCTTCAGTAGTTTCATGGCCTTAATAATCTGTGTAGCTACTTGGAGTGATTTGTATCTGTACCCTTATATGTAATCCCCTGCTCCTTTTCTCCATTTACATTCCTATCTTTCCAATGAATGTGTGGCCTACTTATTTTTTCTACCTTGCATTTATCTATACTAAAGTCCAGTTGAAAGTTGCATGTCCATGTTGCACGTTCATTAATGTCTTTCTGTATTTTGTCAGTGTCTGAGGTGGTGGTCTGTGCCTTCAAAGTACAGCAATGAAACCAGTTAAAGCTCAGGCCAGCACAGCAATATAAATGGGGTGTTAATTAGCACGTACGTTAGCATACTCAAAACTATGAGGTCTCCAGTCTGGTGGATTCAGATGCAATCTCAGTTTAATAATTGTCCTAATTATTATTTCAGTCAGCTCCAGCTGTTAAAACTAAATTGTATTTAAGATTGTGTGAAATAACATGAAGTATTTATAGGGATTGCATCAGTAGAAGACAGTGTACTGCTGGCAGCATTGAATGAGCAGCAATGTAACCCCATGCAGGACAGCCTGACAATCAGCATTCCATTGTTCAGTACAAACTACTTACTTAGAATGTCAGCCTAGAAACAGGCCATTTGACCCAACAAGTCTGTGCTGGCTTTTATGCTCTGTATCAGCCTTCATCTGACCCAGACAATATATTCTTCTATTCCTTTCACCCATCTATGCATACTGATGACCTTAAATACAGCTATGCTGTTTACCTCATCTCTGCTGCATGTTAGCAAGTTTCACAATCTCACCACTTTCTAGGTAAAAAGCTCCGCCTTCAACATCATAATTCTAAAGAAGTACATCTCCAAACTCTGGGACCTCGGTCTCTGATCCTGCACTTTTTAACTGGATTTTCAACTTTCTGACCAACAGACCGCAGTCAATAAGGATCGGCAACGACACCTCCTCACGATAATCCTCAATACTGGTGCCTCACAAGGCTGCATACTCATTCGCCCACTAGACTCCTTATACACACATGACTGTGTGGCCAAATTCTGAACCAACGTCATTTACAGGTTTGCTAATGACACCACCTTCGTTGGTTGGATCTCAAGCAACGATAAGATGGAGTACAGGAAGGAGATAGAGAGCTTAGCGGCTTGGTGTAAAGACAACAATCCCTTCATTAATGTCAGCAAAACGAAGGAGCTGGTCATTGACTTCAGAAAGCGAAATGGAGGACACGCCCCTGTCTGCATCAATGGTGCTAAGGTGGAGATGGTCAAGTGCGCCAAGGTCCTGGGAGTGACAATCACCAACAATCTGTCTCGGATCACCCACGCTGACACTACAGTCAAGAAAACACAACAACGCCTCTACTTAGAGATAGTAGAGACTGCCCATGCTGGAGTCTGAGATAACAAGGTGTAGAGCTGGATGAACACAGCAGGCCAAGCATCATCAGAGGAGGAAGAAGGATCCAGACCCGAAACGTCAGCTTTCCTGCTCCTCTGATGCTGCCTGGCCTGCTGTGTTCATCCAGCTCTACACCTTGTTATCTCAACGCCTCTACTTACTCAGGAGGCTAAGAAATTCGGCAAGACCATAAAGACTCTTACAAATTTTTATAGACGCACCATAGAAAGAATCCTATCTGAATGCATCACCGTGTGGTATGGCAATTGCTCTTCTCTAGACTGCAAGAAACTGCAGAGAGTTGTGAACATTGCCCAGTCCATCACGCAAACCAGCCTTCCATCCATTGACTCCATCTATACTTACTGCTGCATTTGGAAAGCAACCAATATAATCAAAGACCCGTCCCACCCTGGTTATACTCTCTTCCACCCTCTTCTGTTGAGGAAAAGATATAAAAGTTTGAATACATGTATGAACAGATTCAAGAACATCTTCTTCCTCACTGTTGTCAGGCTTTTGAATGGACCTCTTTAACGTTCATCTTGATCTTTCTCTACAGCTTCTCAGCAGCTGTAACACTATCCTGTGCTCCATTCTGTTACCCTGATCCACTTGTACAATCTGCCTGTATGGCACATAAGGCAACACTTTTCACTGTACCTTGGTACACCTGACAGTAATAAATCAAATCAAATCAAAAACATTTCTTATGAACTCCCTACTGGATTTATGAATTACTGTCTTATAATTGTGCCCCCCAAGTTGATATCTGCCACAAATGGAAACAGCTTGATTTCTACATTGTTAAATTTTTCCATTGTTTTATGGATCACTGTCAGCTCACCAGTCAGCTCAAGAACGCTCCTATTTTTCCTGAATGCTGTAATATCTTAGTCCTTTATAGACCACCTTAGGTTGTACACAGCTCAGTGCAGGACATTTCTTTTCACTGTGCAGAAGCAAAATGCTACAGGGATGTAAAAAGCAGAGATTCCAAAACATTTTGCTAATTGACAGATAACTATTCATGAAGCCTCAATACGCACACAGTTAAGCAAAAGACAAACATGCCAGTCCTATCACTGTGGCAAATGAAATGTCATTTAATTCAAGGCTTTAGTAATGCTCTAGCTTAGGGGATAAGAGAAATCCCACCAGGCTTTTGTGCAGATGTTTGCTGTACTCTGAATATTGTCGCTTGGTTAAATTTAGAGTAGGCATTTGGTGGATTAAATGTTGTTCCATTGTTGAATTTTATAAATTAGTTTATTTGCAATGTGGAAGGAGGGATCTGTTGTAAAAAAGAAATTGCTCTGCAGCCGGGTTTATAGAGGAAGAAATTAAAACTGGGGTAAGCTGTTCCAGGTAGTCAGCGTTCTTGAAATTCCATTAAAAGCCATGTGCCAGTGGGAATTTCTCTCTCTTTTTGCAAATCCTGTAAGCAGATTTTCTTTAAACTGAGAAGAGGTTCTTGCTTACACATGAAGCAGCCTCTAATCACATTTGGCAAATTTACAGTTTCTCATGATTGCGTCAAAGTCTTAATTTCACATCAGTATTGAGTTCTTAAATCTAATGTCACAGTCTCACGGTTGGTCCAATGTTGAAACATGGGCTGTTGAAATTACAACACAACTGATAACTTTGGCTTTCAATCAGATTGCGATTGTGCTGATCTTGCTATTTCACTATTTTTTGTGGGGTAAACATTGACCCCTCAGTTGATTTTGGTTGCCCATTCTTTTTACTTTCTCAATTTCATAGTCCTGTGTTTGGAGAAGAAACTGACTGGAAACTTCCTTGGTGCTGCTCCCAGTGCCAAGAGACTCATTTACATTCGGAAAAGGTTTCTGCCGCACTCCAGGCAACGTCATGGTGGCACAGCAGGAGCGGTTCCAAGCAAGTTCCTGGAAAGTGTTGGTCTCCTTGAAGTAAACACGACAAGTATTATTGTGTCTACAAATCCCTGAAGTCGCAGGACAGGTTAAGATGGTACTTAAGGACGTATACAAGACACTTGCCTTCATCTGTCATGAATAGATGACAAGAGCAGGAAGGTTATACTGGAATTGTACAAAATTTTGGTTCAGCAATAGCTGGAAAACTGTGTGCAGTTCTGGTTGTTTCACTGTGGGAAGGATGTGATTGCACTGGAGGGGTATGTAGAGGAGATTCACCAGGATGTTGCCTGGGATGGAGCAGTTTATGTATGAAGAGAAGCTGGATAAGATCGGGGTGTTTTCTTTAGAGCAGAGAAGGCTGAGCAGGGATCTGACTGAGCTGTATAAGATTATGAGAGACATGGAAAGGGTGAATGGAAAACAGTTGTTTCTTTTAAGACCAAAAACACCAGGTTATAGTCCAACAGGTTTATTTGAATTCACAGGTTTTTGAGCTCTGCTCCTTCCTCAGGTGTGGTGTGGAAGAGGAGCTGGACTGACGCAAAATTTTAAGACCATAAGACCCATAAGAAATAGGAACAGGAGTAGGCCATTCAGCTGCCCACGCCTGTTCCGCCGTTCAATAGCCCATGGCTGATCCGGCATTCCTTACAACCACTTTCCTGCAATTTCCCCGTAAGCCTTGCTTCCCCTAATGATCCAAATTTGACCTGTTTCGGCCTTAAATATACACAAGGGCTCTGAATTCACACCAGTCTGTGGCAAGGAGTTCCAAAGACTCATAACCCTGTGAGAGAAGAAATTCCTCCTCATCTCAGTTTTAAAGTGGCGCCCCTTTGTTCTGAGACTATACCCTCTGGTTCTAGACTCGCCCACAATATCCTCTCAACATTTATCCTGTCAAGCCCCTGAAGAATCCTATTTCAATAAAGTCACCTCTCAGTCTTCTGAACTCCAGTGAGTAGAGTCCTAACCTGTTTAGGTTTGCTCATAAAACAAACCCTCTATACCAGGGATCAACCTAGTGAACCTTCTCTGAACTGCCTCCAATGAAATGATATCTTTCTAAGTGGACCAAATTGCTCACAGTACTCTAGTTGTGGTCTCACCAGCAATTTGTACAGTTGCAATAATATTTCCCTACTCTTATATTCCAACCCCCTTGAAATAAGGGCCAACATTCCATTAGCCTTCCTGATTACCTGTTGCACCTGTGTTTCATGCACAAGTACCCCAAAGTCCCTTTGCGTTGCAGCTTTGTGTCCTTTTTCTCCATTTAAATAATATTCTGTTCTTCTGTTCTCCCTTCCAAAATGAAGAAAAACATACTTTCCCACATCATACTCAATTGCAAACTTTTTGCCCATTTACTTAACCTATCAGTATCTCACCAGTTGCCACTATCTCAGTATCTCTCTGTAATCTTTTTGCATGGCTGTCACAATCTGCCTTTCCTATTTTATGTCATCTGCAAATTTGGCTACAGTACATTCATTTCCTTCCTCCAAGTCGTTGATATACATTGTAAACAATTGCTGTCCCAACACTGATCCCAGTGGAGACCCACTGATCACAGGTCACCAATCTAAAAATGAACATCTTATCCCCAGTTGCTCTTTCCTGTCCATCAGTGACTTCTCTATCCATGTCAATATAATACCTCCAACACCGTGGGCTCTTATGACAATCTTTTGTGAGGTACCTTGTCAAACGCCTTCTGGAAGCCCAATATGACACAATTACTGGTTCCCCTCTATCCACTCTAGTTGAGACTTCCTAAAAAAATTTAATTAATTAGTCAGACATGATTTTTCTATCGTGAAGTCATAGAATCCCTACAGTGTGGAAAAAGACCATCTGGCCCATTGAGTTTGCATCAACTGTCCGAAGAGCATCCCACCCAGACCCAGCACCTACACTATCCCCATAGCCCCACATTTACAATAGCCAATCCACCTAGATTACACATACCTGGACACTGTGGGGTTATAACTCACTCAGAGATAGTAAGAACTGCTGATGCTGGAGTCAAAGATAACACAGTGTGGAGCTGGAGGAACACAGCAGGCCAGGCAGCATCAGAGGAGCAGGAAAGTTGATGTTTCGGGTTGGGACCCTTCTTCAAAAATGGGGCCCATTTCAGCCTGAACACTGTGGACTATTTAGCATGGCCAATCCACCTAACCCACACACCTTTGGACTGTGGGCGGAAACAGAGCACCTGGCAGAAACCCACACAGACACAGGGAGAATGTGCAAACTCCACACAGACAGTTGTTCGAGGCTGGAATCAAATGCAGGTCCCTGGCACTGTGAGGCAGCAATGCTAACCACTGAGCCACCATGCTGCATGTCGACTCTGCTTGATAAGATTATGATTTTCCGAATGTTCCCCTATTACTTCCTCATAGTTGCTTCCAATACTTTTCCAACAACAGATGTTGGGCTAATCAGCCTGTTTTTTGTATCCCGCCCTTTTTGAAGAAGACTGTCACATTAGCAGTTTTCTAGTCCTCTGGTACTTCTTCAGAATTCAATGATTTTTGGAAAATTACAACCAATGCATCCACTATTTCTGTAGCTACCTCTTTTGGGATCCTAGGAAGCAAGCTACTAGGGCCAGGGGACTTATCTGCCTTTAGCCCCTTCAGTTTGTCTAATACTACATCTTCAGTGATGGTGACAGTACTTAATTCCTCCTGGTAATGTGAAATGTTCAAACAATCTTCCACAGTAAAGACTGAGGCAAAACATCTATTTTACGCTTCTGCCATTTCCTTATTCCCCAAAATTGTATCCCCAGATTCATTTTCTAAGAGGCCTATGTTCACTTTGACCTTTCTCTTTTTAATATATTTAAAGAAACTCATTATCAGTTCTTATATTCTTCTCTAGTTTTCCCTTATGGTTTATTTTCGCTGTGTTTATTATATTTTTAGTTCTCATTTACTGGATTCTGAATTACTTGAAAGGTAAATAACAAGAGGGCATAATTTTAAGGTGAAAGACCAGAGGCTTAGAGGGGATTTGAGGAAAAAGCTTTTTACCCAGAGAGTGGTGGGTGTCTTGAATGCACTGCCTGGAATGGTAGTTGAGGCAGAAATCTTTAAAAAAGTGCTTGGATGAGCACATGAAATGTCATCCCATTCAAGGCAACGGGCCATGTGTTAGAAAGTGTGACTAGTGTAGATTTGGAGTAGTTTTTTTGTCAGTGCATACTTGATGGGTCGTAGGCCTCTTCTGTACTGCATGATTTTAAGTGCTTTACAGATACCTGCGTTTACAGGCATTTGTATCAGTCATGAATGAATGGGTCACCCTCTTTCCTCTGAGTCAAAGTTTTGTGGGTGGTCCCATGCAAGAGACTTCTTGTAATCCAAGCTAACATATTCGTACTGGGGGAGTGCTACTGTGTTAGACATATCAGTGAGATATTAAATATCTGCACTGTTGAGATGAAAGTTAAAGATCTATGGTACTAATGTGAAGAAATTCTTTCTGTTTTCCCAGCAATTTTTGATCCCTCAGCCATCATCACCAAAACAAATTATCTGGTTATTAATAGATATTGTTCGTGAGGCCTTGTTTTGTGCAAATTGACTGCTATGTTTCCTCTGTTACAATAGTGAATACATTTTAAAACAGTGGCTCATTGGCTATAAAGTGCTTTGGGACATATTGATGCCTTGAAAGGCACCAATTAATTGTAAATTATTTTGCTAATAAAGCAAAAGAGTAATAACTTGGATTCAATCTCTTCAATAATACTGGGAAAGGAACACGAGAGTGCATTTTACAAATCTGACCAAAAAGATAGAGGAAGCACCAAGATCAGAATAAAAGCAAAATACCACAGATAATCTGGTACCACTAGTAGCCTGAGATAAAACAGATGCTGGTACTCGGAGGTATAAGCGGAAAATGCTGGAAATACTCTGCAGTTCTGATAGCACCCTTGTGGAAAGAGATGTAGTTTACATTTCAGATTGACAATTAAATGCTTAGAGCTGGTACTAAGGCAAACCTTTCATATTGGTGAGGGACAGAATCAACCATGTATTTCTGCATCCCTCTTGATTTCCTTTAGGGCTGCTCTTTTGTTCATGCGCCCTGGCAATTGGGTTGTCAACTCTAGCCATACCTATTCTGGGTGATGTTAACAATTGGTCTCCAAGCTTTACTGTTCCCTCCCTCAGACTCCTGCAACATGTACATCATCATTACTGGATCCCACCTTCCCAAGGCTTTACGGTATGTTCCCAGTGCCCCACAAATTGGGCAGTGTCAGAAAGAAAACAGCCGCCCAGCTCCTACTGAGACTAAAGCTCCAAGCTTGCTGCCAATCTTTAATTCCATGTTAGAAGAAGGAACCTGCCTCCCTTCCCTGCTAGGAAGAGATGGCTGTCTCATTAAATCTTTCATCTATCCCATTCATTTTCTCAGTATATGCCCTCATCATGCTCTGATGTGTACACCTGAAATGATCCGCATAAAATAATTTAGCTAAATAAAATGAAACCTTTTAGGGGACGTACAAGAAACTTGCTGTATGTGTAAGATTCAGTTTATTTAGAATACACAAGAAGTTCTATGAAACTAGTTTCAAAGCAGATGTTAGCGCCTTCACATATTATATTAATGGAACAATTTATAATCCTGCTTGTTTAACAGCCAAGCAGAAACTGGCCCTACCCCCTTGCAGTAATTAAGTCACAAGTGAATCATGGAGTTCCAAAGTCATAAATATTATATGCCATATAACCAGAACACACAATAATGAGAGACTGAGCTAATTCTGATATTATCTATTACTGAGACCAGCTTTGTATCCCATTGCTCCCTACTCTGTATGCAGAAGGTAGAGGCAGTCAAGGAAGGTCATTTGGTCCATTCCAATTCTTCCATTGAGAAAGAACCTGCAGTTCCCTATCACAGCATCCTGCCATTTGGTAAATGATTCTGAGGTTTCAGTCTGCTGCATTGTTCCAGCTTGATGAAGCATGTGTTGATGCACTGTTTGGTTTAGGATGAACTTTCGGATGTCAGATTTGCTGTTCTTCAGTTTAACTGTGTGCTTCCTTATTCTCTTGTCACCCTTTACTTCAAAGTGATATTTCAGGTTTACTTTAGTATGCTGTTTGCCCTAGATTCCTCTGTAAAATCTCACCTTTTAATCCAAATATTTTCTGTCTGCTTTCACAATTACTTTATATCTGATGCAAACCTCAGAGCCTAATTTTGAATGGTGACTTGTGAAAATGAAGAAACAGTAATTGCAGCTGAAGGAGCATTATAAATCTAATCAGCAAAGGACAATTAAAAAGATAGAAGTCTACAGTAAAAGAGGAAGAAATTTAGCCCATTGTGTCAGTCTTGGTCTTTGCCAGAGCAATTGTATAGGATGCATCCACAGAAAAAGGGCGATTTACCCAAGCAGTCAATAATAGTATTTATGCTGCAATCACTCTTCTGCTCATCCTTCTTAATTTAACACGATCAGTATCACCCTATATTCCCTTCTTCCTTATGTGTTTATTTAGCTTTCTGTTATTAGTCATTTCTTGTAGTAACGATTTCCACATTGTCATTACTCTCAGGGCAAAGGAGTTTTTTCTGAATTCCCCATTGGATTAGTTGGTGACTATTATATATTGGCGGTCTCTAGTTTTGCTCACCTCTACAAGTGAAAATACTCTCTCTATCAAACCTTTTCATAATTTTAAAGATCTCGGTCAAGTCACACCTCAACATTCAATTCTTCATGAGGGAAGAACCCCAGCTTGTTCAAAAATGAAGATAAAACGCTGAAGAAACTCAACATTCTGGCAGCATTTGTGAAGAGAGAACCCATGTTAACATTTCGAGTCCAACATGAGCCGTTTTCTTATTCTATTCTGAGGAGTCATATAGGACTTGAAACATCAACTCTGTTTATCTCTCCACAGATAATGCCAGGCCTCCTGAGTTTCTCCAGCACTTTTTGTTCTTATTTCAGATTTCTCGCAACCACAGTATTTTGCTGTTATCACAGTCTGTTCATTCACTCCTAATATATATGACCTTGCATTTTTTTTTATCATTCATGGGATGTAAGTGTTGTTGGGAGGACCAGCATTTATTGTCCATCCCTAATTACCTGGAGGGCAGCTAAGAATCAAACATATCACATGTAGCACAGTCCAGGTAAGGACAGCAGATGTTCTTTCCTAAAATAGCATTAGTGAACCAGGTAGACAGCTCATGTTTATGACAATCGACAGCAGTTACATGATACACATTAGGTTATCTTGTTAATTCCATGTCTTTTTTTTTTATTACATTCAATTTTCACAATTTGCCATGGTAGGATTCTAACCCATGTTCCCAGAACATTAGCCTTGAACTCTAGAGCCTGGTGGCTCTGACCTCAATTATCATGAAGTGCTTCGAGAGGCTGGTCATGGCCCACATCAACTCCAGTCTCCCAACCTGCCTCAAATCCCTACAGCTTGCCTACCGACATTAACAGGTCCACAGAGGATGCCATATCCCTAGCCCTGCACTCGTCCCTGGAACATCTGGACATTACGATACCTATGTCAGACTCCTGCTCATTGACTACAGCTTCACCTTCAACGCCATTATCCTCTCCAGACTGATCTCAAAACTCTGTGACCTTGGTCTTGGCTCCACCCTCTGCAACTGGATCCTCGGCTTTCTGACCCACAGAGCGCAATCAGTGAGGATAGGTAACTGCACCTCCTCCACAATAACACTCAACACTGGAGCCCCACAAGGATGCGTCCTCAGCCCCCGACTGTACTCCCTGTACACCTACGACTGTGCTGCCAAATTCTGAATGGACGCCATCTACAAGTTCACTGATGACACCACCGTAGTAGGACAGATATCTAACAACAACGAGTCAAAATACAGAAGGGAGATAGAGGGCTTGGTGACGTGGTGCAATGAAAACAATCTGTCTCTCATTGTTGGCAAAACTAAAGAACTGACCATTGACTTGAGAAAGAAAGGAGAAGAACACACCCCCATCTCATCAATGGGACTGAAGTTGAGAGGGTGGAGAGCGTCAAGTTCCTCGGAATGACGATAACCTACAACCTGTCCTGGATTTCCCATGTAAATGCGATAGTCAAGAAGGCACAACAATGCCTCTTCTTCCTCAGGAAGCACAGGAAATTCGGCATGTCCATTAGGACCTTCACCAACTTCTGCAGATATACCATTGAAAGCATACTGTCTGGGTGCATAACGGCCTGGACTGTTCTGCCCAGGACCGTAAAAATCTACAGAAGGTGGTGTGCACAGCCCTGACCATCACGGAAGCCAACCTTCCATCCATGGACTCCATTTACACGGCTCATTGCTGTGGGAAGGCTACCAACATCATCAAAGACCCATCGCGCCACGGTAATGATCTCCTACAACCTCTTCCGTCAGGCAGAAGATACAGAAGCTTGAACACACGCACCAGCAGGTTCAGGAACAGCTTCTTTCAGACCGTTATCAGACTGTTGCATGGACTCTTTAGCCTCAAGTAATGCTGATCTTGCTAATGTTGATCTCGCCTAACGCACAGCCTGTGCAATGTAACCTGTATGCCTCTGTCTAAGTTGTTTTGATCACTACATCCTTGCTTACTGTGATCTGCCTGTACTGCTTGTAAACAAAGCTTTTCACTGTACTTTGGTACATTGACAATAAATCATTCAATCAATCTGTCCATAGGTCACTAACCAGTGACATTACACTATGCATTTATTGCATCATGCTTATGAATTCAAATCAAATCCCCACTGGCCCATTCCCCCCTCTCCTATGTAAGACGACAAGATGTAGGAGAAAATATAGGCCATTCAGCCCATCAAGTCTGCTGTGCCATTCAATAAGATCGTGGCCAATCTAATAACCCTCAACTTCACTTTCCTGCCATTTTTACCCTTGATTCCTTTACTGATTAAAAATTTGTCTATCTCAGCCTCAACTGTACTTAACAACCCAGTCTTGACAGTCCTCTGTGGTAAACAATTCCACTGATTCACCAGCCTGTGAGAGAGAAAAATATCCTCTTCACCTCTGTCCTAACTGGATGACCTCTTACTGTTAGATTATACCTTCTAGTCCTGAACTCTTTAACAAGGGGAAACAACTTCTCCACATCATCTCTGTCAAGCCCCCTAAGAATCTTATACACTTCAAAAAATGTCCTTTCATCCTTCTAAACTCCAACGAATACAGGCCCAACC
>NC_063347.1:4987281-5079667 GCF_021869965.1 Rhincodon typus
GAACACAGCAGGCCAAGATGCTGCTTGGCCTGCTGTGTTCATCCAGCCCTGCACCTTGTTGTCTCGGATTCTCCAGCATCTGCAGTTCCTACTATCTCTGATTCAACAGGCCCAACCTACTCAACTTTCATAAGACAATCTCTCCATATGCAGGATCAACCTAGTGAACTTTCTCTGGACTGCCTCCAATACCAGTATATATTTCCTTCAACAAAGGGACCAAAACTGTTCACAGTATTCCAGCTGTGACCTAGTTAGCATCACATGTAGTTTTAGCATAACATCTGTATTGTTACACTTCAAACCCTTTGAAATAAAGACCAACATTTCTTTTGCGTTCAATATTTCCCAATTAGCTTGGAGGCTAGCTTTTTGTAATTCGTGCATGAGGACTTCCAAATCCTTTGGTAGTTTTCTGCAGTTTTTCACCATTTAAATAATATTGAGATCTTCTTTTCTTCCCAAAGCGCATAACCTAACATTTTATTCCATCTGCCAAGTTTTTGCGCACTCACTTAATCTGTCTTTATCTCTCTGCAGACTCTTTGTGTCATCTCACCAATTGCCTTCGCAACTATTTTTGTGTCATCCACAAACTTGGCTATAGTACATTCACTTCCCTCATCCAAGTAATTAATATTTTTTGTATACAATTGTGGACCCACAATGATTCCTATGGTAGACCACTATTTACATTTTGCCATTCTGAAAATGTCCCCTTTATGCCATCTCCCTGCAATATTAGTTAGCCAATCCTCTATCCATTCTAATCAACCACCTTCAAGTGGTCTTACCTTATTAAGTAGCCAGGTGTGTGGTACTTTATAAACCACCTTCTGGAAATTCAAATATATTGCATCCACTGCTTCCCTTTATTTATCCTGTTTATTATCTCCTGAAAGAGTTATAATGAATTTGTCAGGCATAATTTCCCTTCATGAAGCCATGCTGACTCTGCATCATTTATGATAGATTCTAACATTTTCCCAAGAACAGATGTTAAGCTAACAGGCCCATGGTTACCTGTTTTTAGTCTCCTTGATTGTTTTAATAAAGGTGTTACATCGGCAGTTTTCCAGTTCTCTGGCACTTTTCCAAAATCTAAGGATTCTTGGAAGATTACTGCCAGTGTATCCACTATCTCTGCAGCTACTTTCTTTAATACCCTACGATGCATGGCATTAGGTCCAAGGGTGTGATCGGTCTTTTGGCCCATTAGTTTCCCTACTACTTTTGCTGTAGTGATAGTTATTACATTTATTTCCTCTCCTCTTTTTCTTCTTTGTTTATTTAATATTTTTGGAATGCTATTCATGTCTTCTACTGTGAAGACTGCTGCAAAGTACTTAGTCAACTCTTCTGCCATTTGGTGGTTTTCCGTTATTTTTCTGCCAACCTCGTTCCCTATATTCACTTTGGCCTCTCTCTTCCCTTTCATATATTTAATGAAGCTCTTGCTATTCCTTGCAAGCTTACCCTCAAAGTTTATTTTCTCCCGTCGCTTACCACTAATTTATGCCACATTGTAAGAATTTTTTTTCTTTAAATTTGATGCCATCTTTAACTTCCTGGGTTAACCAGGGTTGGCTTATCCTCTTCTTAGAATCCTTCTTTCTCACTGGGATATAGCTTTGTAAACTGTTTTCTTAAAGATCTGGCATTGTCCCTCAACTGTCTTTGCTGCTAAACTCCTTTCCCAGTAAACTCCAGCTAGCTCTGACCACATTCCTTTGCAATTACCCTTATATAATCTTAGAACGGTTGTTTTCATTGCAGGTTTAACCCCTCTCAAACTCAGTGTTAAATTCTGTCATGTTTTGATTGGTGTTTTATTGTGAATCTTCTACTGTGGAGGTCATTTTGTTAAACTGCCTCATTATGCAGCATCAGATCCAAAATGGCCTGATCCCTGGTTGTATCCACAACACATCGTTCTTGGAAAGTGTCCCGAATACATTCTTCCTCATAGCTCTCTGCCAGTCTGACTTTTCCAACCAAGATGAAGACTAAAGTCAGCCAAGATTTACATACTGCTTTTTTTGTATGTCCTTGTTCTCTCTCTTATTCTCAACTACCATATAGCTAATGTTAGGGGTCCTATGGAGTACACCTGTCAGTGTTTTATTCTCCTTGTTATTTCTTACCTCTGCCCGTATGAATTCTACACCTTCTGATCAAAGATCATTTCTTGCAACAAAGTTTTTCCATCCCATACAAACAAAGCTACCCCACCACCTTTCCTTTTGAAAAGTCGCATACCCCTGCATATTTAGTTCCCAGCTTTGATGTTCTTGTAACCATGTCTCCGTAATGGCTATCAAATCATAAACGTTAACCACTATTTGTGCTGTTAATTCATTTCTTTTGTCCTGAATATTATATGCATTCACATAAAGAGCCACTAATGTTGCCTTTTTACCTGTTATTCACCCTTACTGCTGTTTCTCTATCCTGTTTCTGTATAGTCTATCCATTCCTGTGCCACTATGGGTATTGTTATACAAATAGCTGTTCCCATCTCCCAAAACCTCCCTCCCTCTAATTAGTTTGAAACCCTCTCTGCACCTCTAGTTATATCTCAGCACCTTCCAGTCACAGTAGTCCACCTTTTCCCTGTACATTCTTTCTCTTGATAATAATTCAATTCCCTTTGAAAACCACAACTGCATTGGCCTTTCCTATGTTCTCAGGCAGTGCTTACCAGATCTTAATTACTCACTGCATTAGAATATTTTTTCTCATGTTGCCATTGGTTCTTCAACTAACCATCTTAAGTCAGTGTCTTCTGGTTTTCCCTCCTTTCAATAATGCATACAGTTTCTCTCTATCTACTCTGTCCAGACCCTTCCTAATTTTGTACATCTTCTGCTTTGTAACCATTTTGTAATCCTATCTGCCATTGGTTCAAAATATTGATGCAGTTTTCTCCTAAAAGGTACATTGCTTTCTGCCTCAGCCACTCCCTGTGGCAAAGCGTTCAACGCTCCAATAACTGTCAGCGTAATGACATTTCTCTTAATCTCTGTCTTCACTCTCGGGGATAATTTTAAATTGATGAACCCTCAGAAGAACTAGCCTTCCCAATTCCCTATCAGAACCATATCTATTTGATACTGCTAGTTTCATTATATTTTAAAAAAAATCCCTGACAATGTGATGTTAAAAGTGGTGGCAAATGCAGAGTTCAATATTTTATGTCAAGTACCTTTCCTATACAGCAAAGATTGTCAGTTTATGAAACCAAAGGAATTTATGTCTTGGAGTTTGATCTCTGCATTGTGCCAGGAAGCTGGTCACAGGATGGGTGGAAGTAAGGATGTCACAGTTGGTGTGAGTGAACCTGAGTAACGGAAGGGAAAAATGTGACATGTCCCAATCACCTTCAGCAATCGCTGCTAATATAGTTCATGCATTGATGTCAAGTTGAGATCAAAGTTGTATTGCTCCCCCCCCGCCCTGCACAGTTGAATAGTCTGATCTTCAGTCCAGGCTCATAAACATGTAATGATCATAGGATTACCAGAGGGAACCTGTACGTATAGAACTGCACCCATTATATGCAGTCAATAGCTAGAAAAAGGTCAGAAGGCAGATATTGGGTGGGAAGGTGGTGTGAGGGAAGAAAGTGTTTCACTATAAAGTCCTTGTTCTTTAAAGTTCAACAGCTTCAGAGATTATCCTGGTGTCATCGTGACCAGGTACATTTTCTTTTCCTTCCATCTCTCAGCGATGCAGTTTATTTAACAAAGAGGTTTCCTGGACCATGACAAATGGTTTACTAGCATGTGCTCACAATAAAGGTGGACAAACCTTTGGAGGCAGTGGCTGGGAATTCTCTTTAAAAGGCATACAGGATTCACATGATTCTTAGCTTTACAAATTGAGCCGTTGAGTTCTAAACTAATTAGGTTACGCCAAATGTTAATAAGACTGTAAGCCATAGGAGCAGAAATAGGCTATTTAGCCCATTGTGTCTGATCCACCACTCAGTGAGATCATTGCTGATCTGATAATCCACAACACCACATTCCTGCCTTTTCCCCGTAACCTTTGTTTCCCTTACTGATTAAAAGTCCGTCTACCTCAGCCTTGAATAAACTTAATAACCCAGCCTCAGCAGCTCTTTGTGGTAAGAAGTCCGCAGATTCACTCTGTTAGAAGAAATCCCTCCTCATCCCAGTCTTAATGTGCAACCCCTTATTCTGAAATTGTGCCCTCTGGTCCTAGACTCTCCTACAAGGGGAAATAATCTGTCTGCATCTACCTTGTGAAGTCCAATAAAAGTGTTAAATCATTGGTCAGTCTTCAGTTGGAGCACTGATTCAATTCTAAGCATCAATTTTAGGACAGATTTCAATATTTTACAGAGGTTGTGAATGGGATTTACTAGAATGCTTTCAGGGAGGGGCAAATTCAGTTACTTGAAGAAATGAGACCAACTGTGATTGTTTGTCACAGTGGAGAAGGTTAAGGGAAGAGAGGTGTTCATTACCACAAAGGCAAAGCAGTTTCCAGCAGTAAAATCATATTCGGATTTAAAGCAATTGACAAAAGATCCAATGGGGAGATGAGGAGCACTTTTTCCTCTGTGCAAATATTACTATCTGGGGACATGCCAATTGAAAGTGATGGTGGATGCAAGTTCAATGATATATATTTGGAGAAATTGGATAAATTGATGTGGAAGCATTTGCGGAGCCTAGGGGCAAAAGTAGAGGAGTGGGATTAAAGAGTGGGTCTTTCAAAGGGCCAGCAGAGCACAATGTGTCAAATGCCCTCCTTCTGTGCTGTATCATTTGTGATTCTTTGGTTTTACTTACCCTTAAGGTAAACTTATCAACACTGTTCAGGAGGCTGCCAGAATCGAATTGTGGGAACAGTAATCCATTATGTCAGGTCACACGACCTGCTGACCCTGAGGAGAAACAGCAGAGCAAACAAATGGATAGAAGCTGGGGATATGTATTTATGAGTGCTCACCGTCCATCAAGGGAAAGAATGGGGAGGCATTTGTGATAAAGTACAAATGGTAAATGGGTAAGAGACCAGATTACTGCGCAACCAAATGGAGGTAAAGATTGATCTGTATTTTCGTTGAATCAGGATGCTTGTGGCTTGGATTTGAGGTTTGGGTAACTTTAGCATGTGTGTCTGGTTACAGACTGTAGATCATAAATGTATCTGTAATATATTAAAAAATCAACATGCAGTCACTTGCAGATTTTTTTAAAAGCAGTGATTCTTTTGGGTTTGGGTTCACAGTTGTGAACAAGGCCGATTCTCTCTGGTTTACTGCTTCAGTATTGTAATAAATGCCTCCCATTCTTTGCTCTCACCCTCAATCATTGCTCATGAATATTAATCAGCTGATTTAATCTATTTGTTTCCCAGTTTTGCTTCTCCTCAAGGTTCACCCAGTCGTGTGACCTGACTTCAGCTTTATTTATGTTTTAGGACTCCTCTGCATAGAGGCATTGCGGGTAATGTGACTTGGTTTTCATGGTGCTCATCCCCCCTGATTTATGTTATGTGATGGACACAGCAACATCGGAACAGTGGACACACTTTTGCTTTCACAGCTTGGATATTTTGAATATGTACCTTCATTTTTAACTCAAGGCGGAGCAGCGCATATAAGCCAGCAGTGCTGAAACACTCCACTGGTTCAGGCTTCCAGGTTCACTGATTCTTTTTATTATTCATTCATGGGAATGTGAACATCAGTGGCAAGACCAGCATTTATTGTTTATCCCTAATTACTCGTCCCAGGCATTGTTGTACCAATTATGGAATTTCTAGTTGCTGAGATGCTTTCTTTAGTAATGACTTGAACAATTTGTACATGTCAGTTTTGGCACAGTGAGGAGCACTATTCACTCTGAATCTGAAGGATCTGGGTTCAAATCCTGTTCCAAAGGCTTGAGCTCCCAAATCGTGGCTGACATTCTCAGTGCAGTTTTGAGGGAGTGCTGCATTGTCAGAGTTGTTTTCTTTCCAGTGAGATAACCTGAGACCCCATCTGTTTTCTAAGCTGGATACAAAAGATCCTGGAATTATTTTGTTGAGGAGTAAGAGAGAGCTGCCTGTAGTCTTGACCAGTATTCATCTTTTAATCAATAGTAGGTGAGCAGCTAGCTAGATCATTATCACATTGCTGTTTTATGCAAATGATTCCTTCATTACACCAGTGACTACAAGTCAAAACTACGTTATTGTTGTAAAACATTTAAAGACATGCTGAGGATGTGAAAGGTGCTACACAAATGCAATTTTTTTTCTTTTTTATATAGTGCAAATTCAGGAAATATTTTAATCCTCTTTCAAATATTGTTCCATTCCCAAGAAGGATATTTGCTGCTTAATCCCCAGGCACTCATAAGAAGGGTTCTCCTGTAAATGCTGTCGTGGACCTGACTGTATCTTCTGCTGCATCACTACGGTCTCCCTGAAGTCACATTCCCAGATCATTGGAACATATTATCCAACACAGAGAAACTACAAGCACATTCTCAAGGCCCTTATCAGTTTTACAATTTACCACAAATTAACAGTCCAGCATAGCGTATCAATTCCTTTGACAGCAAGAGGTTGTTTTTCGTGGTTTACAGTAAATGTGCGAGTGCTTGTTACTGAGGTTGAATACATTGAGACACTATATGCACTCTTGAAGTTGTAATGTTTTAAAATAATTGTACAAATGAGAATAAAAAACATCTGAGTAAGAAATTTTAGAGAAAAGAGAACGTGAATAGTTAAAAAGAAAATACTGTAATTCCAGTTAAGTTATGTATGGATGAGACAGAGTAGTTACAGATAGATTGTTTCCGGTAGCTCAAGGGCCTAGAATAAGGAGATATACATATAATATCAATTGTTTAAAAGATTTGGGACAGGAAAAAATAAATTGGTCCCAGCTGAGAGTTTCCAGTGGTTAAGTAGTGTTGCTTTATCGTTGGCTCTTTGTTACTAGCATTTTCAGAATCTTAACCAAAGAGCTTCACAACTTTTTTGTAATGTAGTCACTTTTGATAGATTCTTCACAGGAGAAGATCATGAGAAGCTTGCCTCTGCAATAATTAGTCATGATTTATTGGTGAATGAAGAGGCTAATTGTGTATCTGCAGGCTCTTGTATGATTTGGAAACATGAACTCCTGGCTTTGTTATAGGCAGGTTCCTTCCATTTCCTTAACGTTTCTTTGTCAGATTCAAGACCGTTTCTTTCAAACTTATGGGGTGCCTTTTTGTTTGTTGTATGCCAGCGGCATTCTGCTCTCATACTAAGTAGGCAATGTCAGCAAGGGAGAGCGCTCCTTTCAAACAGCTGTTTGAAGTGTTTGTGAAATGCATCTTAGTCTCACTCATAGAAAGTTTGATTTTGATTTGATTTGATTTGATTGTAGTCACATGTACCTAAGTACAGTGAAAAGTTTTGTTTTGCGATCAGTACAGGCAGATCTTAGGAAAGAAGGATGTACAGATCATTGGGGTGCTTCAACAGAACAAAGCGTACAAGGTTACGGCTGCACAAGAGGTGCACAAAGCAAGATCAACATTATTTGAAGTCAGAGAGGTCCATTTAGCAGTCTAATAACAACAGGGAAGAAGCTGTTCTTGAACCTGCTGGTGCGTGTGTTCACGCTCCTGTATTGGACAGGAGGAGGCCAGTCGGCCCTTTGAGTCTGCTCCACCATTCAATATGATTGTGACTGATTATCCAACTCAATAGCCTGGGCCTTCTTTTCCCTATGTTATTTGATCCTTCCAGCCCTAAGTGCTATATCCAACTCTTCTTGAAATAATACAATGTTTTGACCTCGACTGCTTTTTTTTGATAGTGAATTCCATAGGCTCGCCTCTTACTAGAACATAGGTCACAAGAAAACATTGTTTCTGGCTTGCTAAAATCTTACATGCTTGAGACACAGTCAACATCCCCATTATGATCATGATAGCATTATGACTGACCAGAAACTGAGCGGGCTAGGCCATATAACTACAACAAAAACAGAATTTACTCGAAATGCTCAGCAGGTCTGTCAGCATCTGGATTTTGAAGAAAGGTCACTCGACCCAAAACGTTAACTCTGATTTCTCTCTGCAGATGCTGCTAGACCTGCTGAGCTTTTCCAGCTATTTCTATTTTTGTTTCTGGCAGCATCTGGGTTTTGAAGAAGGGTCACTGGACTTTAAATGTGAACTCTGCTTTCTCTCCACAGATGCTGCCAGATTGGCTGAGTTTTTCCAGCAATTTCTGTTTTTGTTTCTGATTTCCAACATCCATAGTTCTTTGGGGTTTTTTTGGCCATATAAATACCGTGCCTACCAGAGAGGGTCAGAGGCTAGGAATTGTGCAGCGAGATAGTCACCCCCTGTCTCCCTACTGCCTGTTCGTCATCTACAAGGTACGAGTCAGGATTGTGAAGAGATGCTTCCCATTTGCCTGTACGGGTGCATCTCTAACAATACTCAAGGAGCTTAATATCATCAAGGACAAAGCAGCACTGCATTCACAACCTCATTACATTCACTACCTTCAACATTAACATCCATCAACAGTGACATACAGTAGCAGTGGGTGTACCATCTACAAGATGCACTGTAGAAACTCACCAAGGCTCTTTGACACCATCATCCAGACCCACAACCTCTATGATCATACTTAGAAATATATCACTGCTCCTTCACTGGTGCTGGATAAAATTCCTGGAATTCACTAACAGCACGTGGGTGTCCCTACACTCTCAGGACTGACGTGGTTCAACAAGTCAGTTAATCATCACCTTCTCCAGGCCAATAAAGCTGTCCTAGCCAGCAACATCCCGTAAGTTTCCCTGCTATAGAAAGGATGTTGTAAAACTAGAAAGGATTCAGAAAAGATTTACAAGGATGTTGCCAGGGTTGGAGGGTTTGATCTATAGGGAGAAACTGAATAGACTGAGGCTGTTTTCCCTGGAGCGTCGGAGGCTGAGGGGTGACCTTATAGAGGTTTATAAAATCATGAAGGGCATAGATAGGGTGAATAGCCAAGGCATCTTCCCTAGGGTAAGGGAGTCCAAAACTAGAGAGCATAAGTTTAAGGTGAGAGGGAAAGATTTAAAAGGGACCTAAGGGGCAACTTCTTCACACAGAGGGTGGTGTGTGTATGGAATACGTTGCCAGAGGAAGTAGTGGAGGCTGGTACAATTACAACATTTAAAAGTCATCTGGATGGGTATAGAACATAGAATATAGAACATAGAACAGTACAGCACAGTACAGGCCCTTCGGCCCACGATGTTGTGCCGACCTATTATCCTACTAAGATCAATCTACCCTGCATACCCTACATTTTACTATCCTCCATGTGCCTATCCAAGAGTCATTTAAAAGTCTCTAAAGTATCTGACTCCACTCCCACTGCCAGCAACGCATTCCACACACCCACCACTCTCTGTGTGAAGAACCTACCTCTGACGTCTCCCCTATACCTTCCTCCAATAACCTTAAAATTATGCCCCCTTGTATTAGTCATTTCCACCCTGGGAAAAAGTCTCTGACTATCCTCTCTATCTATGCCTCTCATCATCTTGTAAACCTCTATCAAGTCACCTCTCATCCTTCTTCGTTCCAATGTAAAAAGCCCCTAACTGCCTCAACCTTTCCTCATAAGACCTGACCTCCAGCCCAGGCAGCATCCTGGTAAATCTCCTCTGCACCCTCTCTAAAGCTTCCACATCCTTCCTATAATGAGATGACCAGAACTGAACACAATATTCCAAGGGTGGTCCAACCAGAGTTTTATAGAGCTGCAGCATAACCTTGCGGCTCTTAAACTCAATTCCCCTACCAATGAAAGCCAACACACCATATGCCTTCTTTACAACCCTATCAACTTGGGTCGCAACTTTGAGGGATCTATGGACGTGGACCCCAAGATCCTTCTGTTCCTCCACACTGCTGAGAATCCTGCCACTAACCCTATATTCTGCATTCAAATTCGACCTTCCAAAATGATTCACTTCACACTTTTCTGGGTTGAATTCCATCTGCCACTTCTTTGCCCAGCTCTGCATCCTGTCAATATACCGTTGCAACCTACAACAACCCTATCCACAGTTCTACCAACCTTCATGTCATCGGCAAACATACTAACCCACCCTTCCACTTCCTCATCCAAGTCATTTATAAAAATCACAAAGAGCAGAGGCCCCAGAACAGATCCCTGTGGCACACCACTGGTCACCGAACTCCAGGCTGAACACTTTCCATCTACTACCACTCTCTGTCTTCTATTGGACAGCCAGTTTTGTATCCAGATAGGCAAATTTCCCTGAATCCCATGCCTCCTTACTTTCTGAATGAGCCTACCATGTGGAACCTTATTGAATGCCTTCCTAAAATCCATATACACCACATCCACTGCTCTACCTTCATCACTGTGTTTTGTCACATTCTCAAAGAATTCAATAAGGCTTGAGAGGCATGACCTGCCCCTCACAAAGTTATGCTGACTATTTCTAATCAAACTGTGCTTTTCCAAATAATCATAAATACTATCTCTCAGAATCCTCTCCAATAATTTGCCCATCATAGAAGTAAGGCTGACTGGTCTGTAATTTCCAGGATTATCCTATTCCCTTTCTTGAACAAGGGAATGACATTTGCCACCCTCCAATCTTCTGGCACTACTCCAGTGGACAGTGAGGACACAAAGGTCATTGCCAAAGGGGCAGCAATCTCTTCCCTCGCTTCCCGTAGTAACCTTGAGTATATTCCGTCTGGCCCAGGGGACTTATCTATCCTCATGTTTTTCAAAATTTCTAGCACATCCTCCTTCCAACAACAATCTGTTCGAGCGTATCTGCCTGTTTCATGCTGTCCTCACAAACATCAAGGTCCTTCTCACTGGTGAATACTGAAGCAAAGTAATCATTAAGGACCTCCCCTACCTCTTCTGACTCCACACACAAGTTCCCTCCACTGTCCCTGATTGGCCCTATCCTCACTCTGGCCATCCTCTTGTTCCTCACGTAAGTATAGAAAGCCTTGGGGTTTTCCTTGATCCTACACGCCCAGGTTTTCTCATACTCCCTTCTAGCTCTCCTAAGTCCATTCTTCAGTTGCTTCCTGGCTACCTTGTCGACCTCTAGAGCCCTGTCCGATCCTTTCTTCCTCAACCTTAAGTAAGCTTCCTTCTTCCTCTTGACTAGGTGTTCAACATGTCTTGTCATCCAAGATTCCTTCACCTTACCATCCCTTCCTTGCCTCAGTGGGACAAACCTATCCAGTACCTGGAGCAACTGCTCCCTAAACAAGCTCCACATTTCTGTCGTGCATTTCCCTGAGAACATCTGATCCCAGTTGGTGCTCCGTAGTTCTTGCCTGATAGCATTGTAATTCCCCCTCCCCCAATTAAATACTTTCCCATACCGTCTGCTCCTATCCCTCTCCATAACTATAGTGAAAGTCAGGGAGTTGTGATCACAATGGTATATGAGTAAGAAGGGTTTAGAGGGATATGGGCCAAATGCTGGCAAATGTGACTAGATTAATTTAGGATATCTGGGGTTGGCGTGGACGAGTTGGACACAAAGGGTCTGTTTCTGTGCTATCCAACTCTCTTACTCTATTACTTTATAACTATGACAATTGGTCCCCATCCTTCTTAACCTGTCTGTAGCTGTTGGTGTGGTTGACCAGACTATCCTTCCCCAACTTTGCCTGTCCATTTAGTGGCACTGCACAAGCCTTGTCTGTTTTTAACTGTCTTTCCAGAACTGCAGAATCACCTGCACTGGCTTCCCTTCCTCCTCCTGCACAACTATCTCTGCCTTTCCACGGATCTATCTTTGGTGACCCCCTATTTTTAACTTACTTGCTGTTCCTTGGAAAAATTATTCAAAAACGATATCAAGTTCCACACGTGTGCTGACAGCACCCAGCTCCACCTAACTATCACCTCTCTAGGTGGCTCCGCTGTCTCTAGCTTGTTAGTCATTCAGTACTACATGACCAGACAATTCCTTCAACCAACTTCATATTGGGAAAACTGAAGCATTTGTTCCAGTTTACATCACAAACCTTGTTCCCTAGCCACTGATTTCATCTGTCTCCCAGATTGTTTGCTGCCATGGTATTCCATTTGACACCAAAATGAGTTTGTAGTTGCTTTTCTGTACTATCACTAAGATTGCACATTTCCAACTCCATATTACTACCAGACTGTATCCTTGGATCAGCTCATCTGCTGCTGAAACCTGCATTCATGTTTTTGTTACTTCTTTGGTTGCATATTCCAATAACACCAGACCAGCTTCATCCATTAATATAAGCTTATCCAAAATTCTCCTGCCTGTATCCAAACTCACACCGTTTCATTCACCCATCAGCTCATTGGCCATGGCTAATTGATGGTTTGATTTTAAAATTTTTATCCCTGCTTCCAAATTCATCCATGGTATTGCCATCCCTATTTTGTAACCTTTCCCAGAATCTTCTGAGATGTGACACAAAGGGTGGGAGTGCGTGGAACGCGTTGGCAGAGGAGGTGGTGGAAGCAGACACACTAGCAGCATTCAAGAAGTACCTGGATGAATACACGAATAGGAAGGGAATAGAGGGATATGGATCCTGTAAGTGAAGACAGTTTTAGTATGAAAGAGCAAAATGTGTTGGTGCAGGCTCGAAGGGTCGAAGGGCCTGTTTCTGTGCTGTATTGTTCTTTGTTCTTTGTATGCTGTGCTCATCTAGTTCTATCCTCTTGGGTATCCCCAACTATAGTACTCCACCATTGATAGTTCTCCATCTCTCTCCCTTCAAGGCCATCACAAACCAAGCTTGTACTTATTTTAGAAACAAAAACAGCAGTAGTTGGAAAAGCTCAGCAGGTCTGGCAGTATCTGTGACGAGAAATCAGAGTTAACATTTCGCGTCCGGTGACCCTTCCTCAGAACCTTCCTCTGATTTCTCTTCACAGATGCTGCCAGACCTGCTGAGCTTTTCCAGCAACTTCTGTTGTTGTTTCTGATTTACAGCATCCACAGTTCTTTCAGTTTTTGTTTTGTATTTATTTTATCCTAATATCACCCTGTGTGGCTTGGTGTCAAATTTTGTTCGGTCATGCTCCAGTGAAGCATAGTGGAATGTGTTATTACACTAAGGGGTTATATAAATGCAGCTTGTTGTCTTAGAGTTGTTGCTTGAAGGAACAGTGTCAGAAACAATTCCTGTGCTGTTCTATTGCTGTGGGATCTTTTATGTCCAGTTGTGAGGGCAAAGCAAGGCCCTGGTTTAATTTTTCATCTAAAAGCTAAAAAACTGAACTTTTGATACCACTGTGGATAATGTCAGACGAACCATCATGTGATGGCTTTCAACTGCTGGTACATGGATGAAACCTTTTTCCAGAAACCCAAAGTTAATTTATTTCAAACATGATCCAACAAGACACTTCAGTGCAGAATGCTCAGGTGACTACGCTTTTTTCTTTGCGTGCCTTTAAAAAATACAGTCTAAGAGCTGAGCAGTTGTTAGCTTCTGATGCTGCTGAGGTAATCAAAAAATGGAAATATTATTTTCTCTTGTGTGTTAGTTCCCTGCTCCTGCAGAAATGTGATATGTAAACAGGGATTATGGAGAAATGACATCTTAAGATGTGAAGAGGGGGGAAGACTGACTGGTTGGCCCCTAGCAGTTTGCATTAATTTGAAAATATTTGAAAATGAGAACATTTATTGGTATCTTGTAGCTAAGCTAGTTAAGGCACTATGGCTCTGTATTGTAGAATATTGATCTACTGATGACATCCAGCTCTACATTAGCACTCCCTCTCTCGACCCTTCCACTGCCTCTTGTGTTGTTGAAATGCTTATCTGCCAACTTTCCTCCATTTAGGTATTAGAAAGAATGAAGTCATTGTCTCTGGCCCCTGCCACAAACTCCTTAGCCCCTTCTGGCCACTGATTCCAACTCCCCTCTCCTCTAAACAACTGTCTCCGGCTGAACCAGACTGTTAGCATCCCACGTGACAGTTGAGATTCTAACCTCATACCACTCCATGTCAAAGACCACCTACTTCTACCTCCATGATAAGCATCAGTTTTCACTTTTCACAGCCCATCTGCTGCTATAAGTTACTTTTACTTGCTTCTTTCACCTCTAGACTTGAGCATTCTAACAGTCCCCTGGCTGACTTCCAATTTCTCAAAACTTAAGCCTATCCAAAACTCTGCTCCTCTTATCCTAACTCATACTTATTTAATGATTAACCCAGTATTCACTGGACCTGTATTGATTCAGCCCACCATGGCTTGATTTCAAAGTTGTCATTGTTGTGTACAAATTCCTCCCTAACCTACTTTTCTGTATCTCTAACCTACCCAACTTATAATTCTGTATTCTTCCAGCTCTAGCCTCTCAGGAGCATTCCATTTTATCCATTTCCTTTGCCATTTCATTGTTGGCCATATTTTCAGCTCCGGATTTCCCTTAGTAAGCCTCTTCGTCTTTCTTCCTTTTACATGATCTTTAAAACATATCTCCTTGACCAACCTTTCAGCTTCCTTTTCTGATATCAGCATCCTCAGCTCAGTATCATTTATCCTCTAACAATGTTTCTGCGAAGCACCTCGGGACATTGTGTTGTATACATACACGTTGCTATTACTTCTCTTCAAACCTTATCTCACAGCACATTTCTTTGCTACAGGAAGGGGGAATTGCAGGTGGAGCAAGGTCCACCAGCGTGCAATGAGAGAACTGAAAAGAGAGGGAAAATATCAGAATACATCACTAAAGATAAGAATGTGAGCTTTTCAGAAAAGGCTGATATATGGAACCAGGAACCTTTCAGACAGATGGGAGGGCATCTGACTCTGACCTGGCTTGCTGTGCTCATTTAGGCAGCTGAAGTGTCCAGCAAGCTGCAAGTTGTCAGCTTCAGTAGATTCTGTTTCTTTACCCTGTCGACCAGTCAGCTACCCAAGCTCAGATGAATCTCTGTCTAAATCATCAATCAACGGAATTGTTATTTTGGAATGACTGTACTGTCACTAACGTTTGCAAATAATTTTGCAGGTGTTATTGCTCCTATTCAGTGATGGTATCAGCTGATTTTGAAAAACAAATATGTCAAATTGAAGATGGTCTCAAACTAATTGCTATATTCAGCTGGAGAATTCAGCAGTATTGAAAGTTGTGTGTGTATGTATTGCAAAGTTGCTTGGAATAGCAAGTTGTTTAAAAAAAAAAGCTTCTTTAAACTGCTGAATAAAAACCATTGCTTTCATTATTAACTTTATCGTTTGGCAGAGAAGGACAGAGTTGTTCAAAGTGTATGCAATGTATTTCAATAGTACGCAACAGAAATTTTGAAACTGTACATGGAACCTGTAAAAGATAAAGGAGTTGCCATTTTGGAGTGAGGCGTTGGAGTGAGGCATTTTATTTTAAAACTCTTCCTCTTCTGGTGTCAGTTCCACTCCTAGCTTCAGTTTCCTATTCAACATTACCCCGGACAGTGAATGCCTACCAGCTGTTCAACAACATGTGTCATCACATAAAGTGGATTGCATCCCACTCTCACCTGGAGGTCACCAATTGACAATTAGGAGAAAGAACACAAGTTGATTTTTCCCTTCCATCGCTATACTGATTGGAGCAGATCAATCCTCCCCAAAATCAAGTACCTAAGGATGGGACAAAAATGGGCCCTGGAGTTCTTTTCTAGCCTGAGTGGTTCAGAGACATTTATTGTACTTCAGTCATTGGGTAAGAGCTTTCATATAAAGTCAAAAGTACATTAGAAATAGGAGCAAGATTAAGCCGTATAATCTCTATATCCTACTCCACCGTTGATTAAGAACATGGCTGATCCTCAACCTCAAATCCACTTTCCTGCCATATCCCCATATCCCTGATGCACTTGGGGTCAAAAAATCTGTAGAGCCCTGTTGTAAATATACTCATGGTGCCTGTTGAGACTAAAAAATAAAACAAACCAAATTTACCAAATGACCCCAGTGAAAAAACCAATGGACAAGATCCCATTTTGTACTTAAACAATCAAGCCAGAATCAACATAAATTAAACTTGAATTAACAGGCACAGTTACAGTCGATGTAAGGTATAAATTACACATGAAATAGAAGAACAACAAAGATAGACCTCATGAATTTACTGGGCAGCTTACTTAGCATATGTGCATTACTGATTTCTGCTGTAAAGTCCTTCAAAACACTGAAACTCATTGGGGCAGAATTTCAACTCCCTTTTGTTTGAAAATTTAACCCTCCAATCCTCAGTCAACAGCAGCACCTAACTGGCTTGAGTTCCATGAATATGGTTTTCACCAACATGCCACCAGCCTGCAGAACCTCCTCAACTTTCTACCGCATGATCCTGATGACTTGAATCCACTAATTTTATCATTCACAAACAGAAACAGCTGCAACTGTGTAATTGCCAAACCTCAGCTCTTGGATCCAGCTTCTGTCTTCTTCAGCGTGTCTGTACTGCACTACTGAGATCTTTGCGCTCAAATGACTCTGTGTGTCTTTAGCTGCTTTCAACCAGTGCCAGGTTCCCCAGAATTGTGAAGTTTTTGTTTCCATTTCAACTAGGGTCTGTTTAAAAAGTACAGATTTAAAACCAGGTGATCTATCATACTCAATAACTGAACATCCGTCAGCATGGACGAGACCATAGATTTGTACAGCACAGAAACAGACCCTTTGGCCCAACTTGTTTGGGCTTACCAGACATCCCAATCTGACCTCGTCCCATTTGCTAGCATTTGGCTCATGTCCCTCTGAACCCTTCTTATTCATATACCCATCCAGATGCCTTTTAAATATTGTCATTGTTGTTGCCTGCACCACTTTCTCTGGCAGCTCATTCCATACATGCACCACTCTCTGCATGAAAAGGTTACTTCAGGTCCTTTTTAAGTCTTTCCCCTCTCACTATAAATCTATGCCCTCTAGTTTTGGGCTCCCCCAATCTACGAAAAAGGCCGTGGCTACTCACTCTATCAATTCCCCTCATGATTTTATAAACCTCTCAACCTCCAATGCTCCAGAGAAAGAAGCCCAGCCTATTTAGCCTCTCCCTATAGCTCAAACCCTCCAGCCCCGGCAACATCCTTGTAAATGTTTTCTGCACCCTGTCAAAGTTTAACAACACTATTTGTGTAGAAGGGTGACTAGAATTGTGTGAGTATTCTAAAAGTGGCCACACCAATGTCCCGTCCTGCTGCAACATGACGTCCCAACTCCGAGACTCTATGTTGTTCGGCCAAAGGGTCTATTTCTATGCTGAATGACTCTACAATCCTGCAAGTGAAGAAGATTCTCATCTAAGTCAAAAATGCTTGAGCCCTTAAATTGATACATTGAGCATTCCCTACCGCCTCCACCACCACCCCCCCTCCCTGCCACACTTCAGTTCTTGTTGCAGAGGAAACTTTCAGCAACTACCTTGTCAAGTTCACTGAACATTTTGAATGCTGAGTCAGTTTGTTGGATAGCCATCACTCACAGTTTGGGCCAATGTAACAAAGAACAGTCCCTTGGTTACGGTATCAGAGGGCATTGATTTTAAGAGGAGAGGAGATAAGAAGTTTGTTATGAAGGAAGGCTCTGTCTCAACTAAAACAATTATTTGGATTATGTTGAGATAACACAGTGTGGAGCTGGAGGAACACAGCAGGCCAGGCAGCATCAGAGGAGAGGGAAAGCTGATGTTTCGGGTCGGGACCATTCTTCTATTTGGATTGTGTTGTAAGTTTAACAGAATAAAACATTCCAAGGCACTTCACACATAAAATTGGACACGGAGCCACATAAAGAGATCTTGGGACAGGTAGCAAGGAGTTTATTAAGAAAATGACCAAAAGGTCCAATTTGTAAAGAACATCTTAAAGGAAGAGAAACCAAAATGTTTAGGGAGGAAATTCTAGAGCCAGGCTGGTTAAGAAGGCATTCAGCTCGCTTGCCTTCATTGCACAGTCCTTTGAGTATAGGAGTTGGGAGATCATGTTGAGGTTTTACAGGACATTGGTGAGGCCTGAACTGGAGTACTGTGTTCAGTTCTGATCTCCCTGCTGTGGGAAGGAAAATGTTAAATTTGAGAGAGTTCAGTAAAGATTTAACAGGATGTTGCCGGGAATGGAGGGCTTGAGTTATAAAAATGGGCTGGATAGGCTAGGACTTATTTCACTGGAGTGTAGAAGGTTGAGGAGTGACTTTGTGGAGGTTTATAAAATCATGAGAAGCATAGACAAGGTGAATGACAAAGCTTTTTTTTACCTAGGGTGGGGCCTTCAAAACTAGGGTGCATATTTTTAAGGTGAGAAGAGAAAGTTTTAAAAAGGACATGAGGGGCAGCTGAGGAAGTGGTGGATATGGGCACAGTTACTCCTTTTAAAAGACATTTAGATAAATACATAAATAAGAAAGGTTTGGAGTGATATGGGCCAGGAGCAGGCAGGTGGGACTAGCTTAGTTTGGGATTATATTCAGCATGGACTGGTTGGACTGAAGGGTCTGTTTCCAGGCTATATGACCGTATGACCTAGTTGCAGTGTTATATTGTTGAGGTATTTAAGATGATTAAAGGAGTTGATGAGTTAAACATTCGAGAGCCACTCTTTTCTCTAATATCAAAGCCCAGAACAAAGTGGGCATAAAATTAGAGCCAGGCCTTTCGGGATGGTATCAGAAAGTAGTTTTTTATATGAAGGGTAATGGAAATCTGGAATTCTCTCCTCAGAAAGCTTTTGAGGCTGAGATCAGTTGAAAATTTCAAAACAGAGTTTGATGGATTTTTATTAGGCAAGGGTGTTAAGGGATGTAAAACTGGTGTGAGTATATAGAGTTAAAGTATTTAATTGAATGACAAAATAGACTTCAGGGATTGAACAACATTTTCTGTTCCTATGTTATATATCATAGAAAATCAGTGGGATAGTTCACCTTGACAATCCATATTCCTTTTTTTTATTCCACTTGAATTTGCCCTGCATCACCTTAATAAGAATGGAGTTCTTGTATCTTTAAGCTAGTCTTCGATCTCCAGGGAAGTACCGGTGCATTGCCTAGTAGTACACTCAGGGCTGATAGCGATGAACTGTTCTGGCAGCAGAAGAGAAACATTCATCAAAATTGGTAACTGAAGAGGACAGAGATATCCCATTCCTATCATGTAAAATAAACAAGAGTAGTACCTGGCAGAGGTGCAAGGTCACCTTGTTCTGTTGAAACCCACACATCAAAACCAGAGGGGCACTAGCAGTACAACTGGGTGATGCAGACCCCATGCTGAAAATTACTTAATAAACTTAAGCCTAATATCTTTATTAAAGTCTTCAACTTCAATTTTCCTCAAATGTGGAACAGCTATGGAATGTAATTTTCTGCTTGTGCCTCTGTTATTAAGCTCCCCACTATCTTCACACACTCTGATGAATGGAAAGTTTATTTTAAATTAAAACAGAGTTTCTTATCTGCAGAGAAGAAAATTTGGATACCACTTTCAATTTTACTGTATAATTAGATCGAGGAGCTCCTCTCTCTCATCGGAGCTGTAAAAATTAAAATCTGATACAAAAGCACGTTCCAAACATCTTTGTGAATAGCAGACCTTTTCCCACAAAATGAGCCACCAACAAATAATGCCTGTGTCGTTGACATATTTGTACTTGTAGGTCAAAGATATATCTTTTCTCTTTCAGAAAAAGGGTAATTTTATGTTTTATAAAAGGCTTTGTGGAATTGGATTGAGATACTGAGGTTAAAAATGAATGCCGCAATATACAACCAAGTGTGAAGTCATGTTATTGCTTTCAGGGCTAGCTGTACCTTAGGGGATTACATTTCTATTTTGTATTGTTCGGTTAAAGTTTTGTTATTCATAGTTCAATCATTTGTGTGGAGCACTGCCGCTTGGTTTATTTAGTGTATTAGTATCAACAACCTATAGGAAAATCACACTTAAGCCGCAACTCTCTTTCTCATGTGAGGCTCTTAATTCTTCATCGCTCGCTGCAAACATCACCAGTGATGGACGTGCAACCATCTCACTGATGTGGAGCTCAAGGTGCTTTTTATCAAAGACGACCCAATTTTAAACAGAATCTTTGTGGCCCTGTCTGTTTTTCCCAGTTCAAGAAAAGAAAGAGCTTGCATTGATCATAGTGCCTTTCATAACCTCAGGACATCCCACAGTGTTTTACAGCCGATGAAGTACTTTTTCAGAAGTGGATTAAGAAATGCAGTGACCAGTGTTTGCACAGCACAATCCCACCTACAACAATGAGGTAAATAAACAGATAACCCGTTTCAGCGATGGCTGTTTGAAGAATAATTGTTGTCCAGGGTAATGACATTACTCTCCCAAGACCATTTTCTCGACATTGTAATGTCAGCCTACAATATATGCTCGAGTCAGTGAAAGTAGGATTTGGACTCAGGACTTTCTGACTCAAGTGAGTATGAGGTCCTTGAACCAAGGTTGAAATCTTGCTGAATGTTAAGTGCAAATATTTCACTGGCCCACCATTACACTTCAGTGAATTCAAGTGGCAGCCTTTTTGACTTTTTCTCCGATAGTTAATCCTTGGAGACTGACCAACCTCCATGCCTTGCTGAGGCATGTCACTATTTGTCAGAATGGAGTCTCAACATCAGGTGTCAGCCAGTTATTGTAAGGGTCATTGCAGTCAAGTCCAATAGATGCATAAGCCCTTTCCAGCAATGGATAACTCTTCTGAATCCTTTTCAGTTTCTCCCCTCCTGGTCCAGAGGTGTGGAGCAGGACCTGAGCTGACAACTGCTGAGAACTGATGATCGAGCAGACACAGCAGATCAAACTTCCTGCTGCCTCTGGCTCAGCC
Organism: Rhincodon typus; assembly: GCF_021869965.1. Classification (NCBI taxonomy): domain Eukaryota; kingdom Metazoa; phylum Chordata; class Chondrichthyes; order Orectolobiformes; family Rhincodontidae; genus Rhincodon; species Rhincodon typus. The sequence goes on from NC_063347.1 coordinate 5,008,153, forward strand.
ACTCATTGGATGAATTCACTGGGATATCAGGTCAGCTTAGTGTTTGTTGTAAAGCCATACCATGAATCCAACTTCATCCAAAGAGTATTTATCATCCTCATCGCTTGGGGTGCTTTCAAAACCTCAGTTTGTCCTGAAAAAACTGAGAGAGCAGTGTTTTTGAGCAGTAGGACTGTATTCAGCTGACACAGTGTGGAGCTGGAGGAACACAGCAGGCCAGGCAGCATCAGAGGAGCAGGAAAGCTGACGTTTTGGATCGGGACCCTTCTTCAGAAATGGAGGTGGGGGGAAGGGAGCTCTGAAATAAATAGAGAGGAGGGGTGGGGCTGGGGAAGGTAAGTGGGATGGTGCTAGGTGAGAAGGTGATAGGTGAGGACTGTGTTAAGGCTGCGTTTCTGACCAAAGTATCTTCATAGAATCCCTGCACTGTGGAAGCAGGCCATTTGGCCCTTTGAGTCCACACCGAACTTCCACAGAGCATTCCACCCAGACCCTCCCTCCTACCCTACCCCTGTAACCCTGCATTTCCCATGGCTAATCCACCGAGCCTCCATGTCCCTGGATACTATGGGGTAATTTAGCATGGCCAGTCCACCCTAACCTGCACCTCTTTGGAATGTTGGAGGAGACCAGAGCACCCGAAGGAAATCCATGAGGACACGGGGAGAATGTGCAAATTCCACACAGACAATCAATGAGGCTGGAAGCGAACCCAGGTCCCTGGCAGTGTGAGGCAGCAGCCGTTGTGTTTGGTTTTATGTGATTTCTGGCTCTGTAGATTGTTAAAAGGCAGAAATGGCTTTTAGTAGGATGATGTGCTCTTCTGTTAGATGTGGGCAATCAGGGCGAATTTGAATGTTGCTGGAGACTATGTCTGCAGGGAGTGTATTTGATTGTGAATCCAATTGTACCGCATGGATCAGTTGGTGTGGCAGTTAGAGGCAATGAGGAGTTTACAAGAGTAAGTGTGATGGATGGCAGTTTCAGGAAGGTGAAAAAACCACAGATATAGTCAAGTAGATGGTTGACCGCTAGGAAAGGTAGGAGAGGTAGCCAGGTAGTGCAGGAGTCTCCTGTGGCTATCCCCATCTCTGACAGGTATGCTGTTTAGATACTGTAGGGGGAATGGCCTCTCAGGGGAGTATAACACTGACAGCCATGACTGGCTGTATTGTAATGAGGGGTAAGACAGCTACCAAGCAATCGATTGTAATGGGGACTGTCTGGTCTGGGCACAGACAGACATTTCTGCGGTGGTCAGCAAAACATCAGGATGGTGTGTTGCCTCCGTGGTGCCAGGATCAAGGATGTCTCTGAGAGGGTGCAGAATATTCTCAAAGGGAGAGTGATGAGCTGGAGGTCGTTGTGCACATTGGTACCAATGACATAGGTAGAGAAAGAGATGAGGTTCGGCAGAGAGAATATAGGAAACTAGGCAGGGGGTTAAAAGGTAGGTCCTTGAGAGTAATAACATCTGGACTACTACCGGTGCCACAGACTAGTGAGAGTAGGAATAGGAGGATAGCGCAAATGAATGTGTGGCTGAGGAGCTGGTGCATGAAATGTGAGATGGTGCAGAAAACATTCATAAGAATGTTGCCAGGATTGGAGAGTTTCAACTACAGGGAGAGGATGAATAGGCTGGGGCTTTTGTCCCTGGAACGTTGGAGGCTGAGGGGTGACCTTGTAGAGGATTATAAGATCATGAGGGGCATGATAGGCTGAATAACCAAGGTCTTTTCCTAGGGTGGGGGCATCCAAAATGAGAGGGCAAAGGTTTAAGGTGAGAGAGGAAGGACTTAAAAAAGACCTGAGGGGCAACTTTTTCATGCAGAGGGTGGTATGTCAATGGAATGAGCTGCCAGAGGAAGTGGATGGGATGGGTAGAGTTACAACATTCAAAAGGCATCTGGATGGTATATGAATAGGAAGGGTTTAGAGGGATATGGGCCAAATGCTGGCAAATGGGAGTAAGTCATATTGGGATATCTGGTTGTCACAGGCGAGTTGGACCAAAGGGTCTGTTTCTGTACTATATGACTCTATGACTACTGATGTGTCCTTTAGCTCCCATTCTTGACTTGTATTAAGTTCCTTCTTTCAACAGTTGAATTCTGATGACATAATTGGGGAACGCTACCTGAAAGGAGTTACTGAGTCTGACAGTTTGAGGGAATTCAGTTATGACTGCAACTCAAATGTTAATTTGGCTTCTTCACGTTCAGCCTCATGTAACAGCAAAAAGATATTTATGCACTGAAAAGAGTGCAGATCAACATGACTCATCTCCAATCTAGAGGCGATGAGTTGTAAGGGAAGATTGCATTCTGAAAGGAAGATGCTTGACGGACAAAGCTCATCAAGGTATATTATTCTGAATGGTATAGCAAAATTTAACCCAAGTAATTATTTCAAGGTATGACAAGGCATTAAGACCAGATGAGACAAAACTGGAAATATTTAATAGTTATAGAAATTAAAGAGTGATCGATGATTGAAATAATGTATATGGCAATGTATCAAAAAACAACTGGATAATTTGTAGGGAGGGTGAGGCTACTGGAGGAATAAAGTTTGATAACCATAGCCTGTTATAAATCAAAAGTTTTAATAACCTGGCTGGTATTTCTCCCAGCTATATCTCCTAAGAGTGTTGAATTTTGTTAGTACCTAGTTCAGTGAACTCTGGCACCCGCCATTACATTAATTGCATGGCTACCTGATGGTCTGGGGCTCATAGTTGATCTCAATCCTATCCTCTCCTACAGCCTATACACCATATAGTGGAGTGGGACTGAGAAAGGCTGTGGGACTTCGCCCTTGCTCAACCTAGGCCAATTGTAGCATCTCACTGCAGTCAAACTTGGCAAATTCAGTACAGACCATGAATCAAACCAGGAGCCCTCCGTTCTTACCCTCATACTCCCCTCTCTGAACCATACTAGGCTTCCTTTTACCATCAAGTTCCAGCTCACCAGCCTCCACACTCAACAGATCAGCCATCATTTGTGTCACCAAACAAAATTTTTCTCCCCTCTCCTTTCAATATTTCAAAGGGACTATTCCTTCTGTGTCAGCTGGATGTGCTTTTCAAATCATCCCCGATGCATATCTTAATTTCAACGCAAGCGTTGGAGAAGTCTTTTTATCACCTCTCCCTTCACCATCCAAGAACGGGCACTTTTTTTTACTGAGGTCATTCTTGAGAATTTCTCAAGAGCAATATTTTGATTTTTGCAGTCCACATTCTGGTTTTCAAAGCCTATTTTTTTTAGAAACTTACAATACAGAAGGGGCCCTTTTCCCTATGTAAATCCCACTAACTCCTTTATTAGATGATGTTGTCACATAATAACTTGACCATCACACAATAACTTTCCTGTATATATTTGTATTGAGGACAAGATATTTAAACTCTCACAAGCAGGATTAGAAAGTCCATCAATATCCTCTTCAGTAATTTTAAGCTTTCCTAACTGCTAAGATAAAGCACTGTTGATGGTACATATGCCAAATAGACTGCAGTAGGTCAAGAAGACAATCACCACCACCTTCCCAAGGCCAACTAGTGGTGGGGAGAAAAAGTGAAGCCCACAACCCATGAATGAATTTAAAAAATTAAAATTTATCTCTCATTTTCTCAAGCACTGCTTATTTTCTCATTTTCTCTCCGAAGGCACTGACCCCTGCTGGACTATGGCTCTTTGGACGCTGACCACCCTTTTAGTGTCTCACCTACACAGCAGGTTTCCACCTCTGAACTCAGGCAGTGAACATTAGCAGGTCATTCAACCACAAGGGCTATCATAGCCTGACTCTGTCCTTGTCTGACATTCATGCACACCTTCCAAAAAGAATCGGCGGAGGGTTACGCAGTGCAGGAGCTTTCTGATTCTTTTCTCTTTCCCAAACCTTGGACATGAGTCTCTGAGGCTAATAGCAGTAGCCTTGATGATATTTTTGATGAGCTCTCCTAACTCATCTTTGACTTGGATCAAACCGGGAACGTTGCAGATAAGTAAGATTCTGTACTGTACAGGAAGATACATGTACTGATGGTTTTGGGAACCTCGCACGACATGTAAATACCATTGCTCAATTAACCATCTCATGCAAATGCAATGCTGTCTAACCTTGATGTGGAATGCTTGCACTGCTGTACATAAAATGCTGGCACTGCAATGCTATGAGTTAGATGAAGTGAGCGTGCCCATTAGGACAATCCCATAAAGGAAGCCAGTTTTAATTTAAAACCAGCATGATATTGCTCCTGTCTGGGGCCTGATCAACTGTGGCTAGCTGATAACATCTCACTTTTGGGTTAGAGGATTGAAGGTTCAGGCCCCAGTCAAAAGACATGAGAACAAAGTCTACAATAACATTTCAGTTTATTCCTGAGATACTTGCAAGAGGTGTTTATCCAAAGTCCCCACTGCCCTCTCAAATGGTCAAAAAAGATCCAAAAAGAATGCTCCAAGGTCATGAAAGGTGCAATTTAAATGCTAGTATTTCTTTTAAGGACAGAAGTATTTCATCTGTCCTGAACTATTACTGCAATGGTTAGGTCCTACTTTTGAAGAGGGTGATTTAAACAGATATTTCCTGAGGTCAATTGGAGGGTAACCAGTGCAGAGTTTCTATAGATTGCCAGCAGCCTATAAATCCCCAGTCCGTTCCCTCAGGGACAGCCAGCTTATTAGATTCAGAGAGAACAGCATTAAAGGACAAGCTTTCTTTGCTTCAGTATTTTTGGCACTTTGAAGTGTAAAGTGTTGATGCTCAATGAATGTACTGAGTTCTGTTCTTGAACCATTGCAGTCCATTTGGTGTAGGTGGACCCACAATGCTGTTAGGTCGGGAGTGGAAGTGAATATTTGTGAACATGGTGCCAATCGATTGAGCTGCTTTATCCTGGATGATATCTGTCTTCTTAAATGTTGTTGGAGCTGCACTCATCCGGGCAAGTGGGGAGTATTCCATCACATTACTGACTTGTGTCGTGTGAATGGTTGACATGTTTTGGAGGGGCAGAGGATGAGTTACTCACTGCAGGACTCCTAGCCTGTGACCTGCTCTTGTAGCCACAGTATGTACATGGCTAGTCCAGTTCAGTTTTGGTCAATTGTAACCTCCCATGGTGTTGTTAGTGGGGGTATTCAATGATGATAATACCATTAAATGATGATGGTTAGATTCTCTCTTGATGAAGGTGGTCGCTTGTATGGAGAATATTTTACTTGCCACTTAAATTTCCATAGCACTTTTCATGACCTCAGGATATCTCAAGGGGTTTTGCAATCAATGGATTACCTCAGAAGTGAAGTCACTCTTGTAATGGAGAAAAAACAACAGCCAACTTCCACAAATTACACTGTGCAAACAACTAGATAACTTCATAGAATCCTTACAGTGCAGGATCTACACTGCCCTCCGAAGCGCATCCCACCTGCACCCAATCCCCTACCTTATCACTGTAACCCTGCATCCCCATGGCTAACCCACCTTGCCTGTACACCCCTGGACACTATGGGGCAATTTAGCATGGCCAACCTGCCTAATCTGCCCATCTTTGGACTGTGGGAAGAAACTGGAGCACCTGGAGGAAACCCACGCAGACACAGAGAGAATGTGCAAACTCCACACAGTTACCTGAGGCTGGAATTAAACCCAGCACCCTGGCGCTGTGAGACAGCAGTGCTAACTGCTGAGCCACTGTTCCACCTCCTAAAATTTGTTTTAGTTCTATTGGTTGACAGATAAGTGCAGGGCACTAGAAACTTTTAAAACTGAGAGGACAGACAAAACATTGGTTTAATACCTCATCCGAAAGACACCTCTGACAACACAACATTCCCTCATTGTATCACTGAAGCCTAACCTGGGTCTTGAGTACAGGACATGGAGTGGGATGAAACCACTACCTTCTGATTGAGAAGGAAGAGGCTATCCATTCAACAACAGATCAAAGAAATATGATATAATTAAGTGTTTCAGATAATAAAATAAATCACTTATTTTGACATCCACATAGATGAGTTTCTCATTGTAAAAAAGCCCAATTTTGACATGAATTAAATGTAAAAATATATCTATTGTTAATGAAACAAAAACATATCCCCACACACACTGCACACACAAATGTGTGTGCTAGGCCATGTCTAATTTATTCCATTTGTGAGGGATTCCTTCATAAGTCAAGTCACGACCTTGTCATTCATGAGTTATCCAGTCTCCCTGCTGAAATACAGGAGGCATTCCTTCCTTGCTATAGTCAGTGCCACTGGCCTTCAGTGACTGCATAAATCAAATTCCATTTTTATTACGTGCGATCCTCTCCAGTGTTTTGACATTCTCGATTCTGTCCTGTTTTATTGTAGGAATGCCAATCTGGCAGCTCTGACCAGGATTTATAATTTAGATATGTTTGTGGCATTGACAAGTGAATAGTTTGATTATATCAATTCTGGAAAAAGCATGAATCTGTAGATTGCAACGATTTCATATCTACACCCAACACCTAAAACTACTTTATATGGTCATTAAGGTGAGATTTGTCAAAACTGGCTGATGCGTTCTCTACTCTACACCATCGGTCACACTTAAAAAGTGCTTCTTGGGCTGGGAAGCACATTTGGACAGCCACAAGTTGCTTAATAAAGGCAGGTCTTTTTTTTACAATATGTGCTTTTAAATGTTGTGTATGAAGTATAAGTAATGTTCCCCTCAAATATTTTCCCATACGCCTGATGATTCTGACTTCTACTTGGGTATAATTCCATCAGTGCTGACAGCCTTCCCATTCCTAGCTAAAGTCTTTGAAGTTGAACCTGGAATGTGCATGTTGCCTGACTGTCTGTGGGGGCACCACAATCGACCTCTACTTTGTTCTTATCTGATGTCAGTATTATGACTTGAGCTCTCTTTTTCAAGGCTGTCTGCTTCTGCCACCAGATTTCTTTTTTATTCATTCACGGGATGAGGACATCACTAGCTTGGCCAGCATTTATTGCCCATCCCTAACTGGCCGGAGGGCAGTTAAGAGTTAACCACATTGCTCAGGGTCTGGAGTCACATGTAGGCCAGACCAGGTAAGGATGGCAGTTTCCTTCCCTAAAGGACATTAGTGAACCAAATGGGTTTTTCCCCAACAATTGACAAAGAAGACATGTTCATCATTAGACTCTTAATTCCATTTTTTTAAAATTATGGAATTCAAATTCCACCATCGCAGGATTCAAACCCAGGTCCCCAGAACATTAGCTGGGTCTCTGAATTAACGGTCCAGCAATAATACTGCTAGGCCATCATCTCCCTCAGGAGATATATGGGAACAGAATAGACCAATTAAACGTTCAAGTCTGTTCCACCATTTAATAAGATCCTAGCTAATCTGTGACCCAACTCCATATGCACATCTTTGCCATTTCCCTTAATATATTTGGTCCACAAAAATCTGCCAGCCTCAAACTTAAAATTATTTAGTGCTGTTTATGGAAGAGAGTTACAACTTTCTATGATCCCTTTGTGCGTAAAAGTTCTTCTTAATTTCACTCCTGAAGGATCAGGCTCAAAAGTTCCAGTAGATGTTCTGACTCAATGATTCTGTTGATAGTATCAAGCTGCATAGAACTGGTCTTTCGCCTCTGTAGTTTTGTGTATAGCTTTGGTTTCCTTACCTGAGGAAGGATGTTATGGAGGGGGTGCAATGAAGGTTTACTAGATTGATGGCATGATTGATGTATGTCGAGAGACTGGATCAGTTAGAACTATATTCTCTGGAGTTTAGAAGTATGAGGGGAGATCTCACAATAAACCTATAAAATTCTAACAAGACTAAACACACAAATGCAGGAAGGATGTTCCCAGTGACCAGGGAGGCCAGTCCATGGGCCACAGTCTAAGGATAGAGAGTAGGCTATTTAGCACTGAGATGAAAAATTTCTTCACCCAGAGAGTGTTGAGCTTGTGGAATTCTTTGCCACAGAAAGCACTTGAAGCCAAACATTGAATGTTTTCAAGAAGGATTTAGATATAGTTCTTAGGGCTAAAGGCATCAAAGGGTATGGCTGGAGAGGGTTGGCACAGTGGCTCAGTGATTAGCACTGCTGCCTCACAGGGACCGGGTTCAATTCCAGCCTCAAGTGACTGTCTGTGTGGAGTTTGCATATTCTCCCCGTGTCTACATGGGTTTGTTGTAGGTGCTCCAGTTTCCTCCCACAGTCCAAAGATGTGCAGATTAGCTGGATTGGCCATGCTAAATTGCCCATAGTGTCCAGGGATGTGTATGTTAGGTGGATTAGCCATGAGAAATGCAGGGATAGGGGAGGGGGTGAGTCTGGGTGAGATGCTCGTCAGAGAGGCAGTGTGGACTTGTTGGGTCAAATGGCCTGTTTTCAGACTGTAGGGAGTATGATGCAAGTTGGAACAGGGGAATGAGTTAGATGATCAGCCATAATCGTATTGAATAGCAGAGTAGGTGCAAAGGGCTGAATGGCTTATGTTTCTATGACAAAATTGGAGCATAGGTACTCATGAGGTCAAATGGCCCTGTTTGATTTGAGAGATAGATGGAAATAACATGTCATTAGCCATTTGGGCAGCATGGGGAATTCTGTCATTGAAAGCAAGTTCTTTACAGTGAAGACTACACATTACTTACATTGTTCCTCTGAATTCTGTTTCTGCCAAATGAATGTGTAATGCTTTTCATTAATGATCTACTCTCAATGAAACTGGTTTCTTGTAGGGATGCTGTATCAGTGTTCATCCTGTCAAGATCATTGTTGATCACAGCTATCTTGCATTCGCTATCAGCTAGGGGCATAATCTCACCCAACCTCTTCCATTGGGCAGAAGATATACAAGCTTAAACACACATACCAACAGATTCAAGAACAGCTTCTTCCCTGCTGTTATTAGACTTCTGAATGGACCTATCAAATTCTAAATTTAAATATTAATTTCACTCTATGTGATCTTCTCTGTAGCTGTAACATTGTATTCCTCACTCTAATCTATTACCCTAATGCACTTTATATGGGGTGATCTGCCTGTACTGCAGGCAAAACAAAACGTTTCACTGTACCAAGGTACATGTGACAATAAAAGATCAAAACAAATAAAAAGAAAATCCATAGTACATGATCCTAATGGGGGTCTTACAGCACTTTAATAATGAACCTAACTTTGAGCCAGGGGACTTGGGTGCCAAGTCCCAGCTGCTCTAGAGGTGTGCAATAACATTAATGAAAAGGTTGATTCAAAATGCCTACATGATCCTGATGTCCCAGCTGGCCAGTCAAGGAGCTGGTATAATTGTTTTGTATGTTTTATTTGTTTGCCTGGTGTGATGGATTAAGTCCACTTGTTAAGTAGAAATTTTTGCCTTTGGTAATGCTTTGAGACAGAGTTGCCACGGCAGATCACCAGTTTATTTGTTGGGACAAGCTGACTTAAGTGGTTGCTGACAAGTGGAACATGTTCCACCACTAGAGGTGATCTGTAGCACTCATTCTATACACCTGTCTAGTGGGACCACTCAGCTCCATAACATTGAGGCAGCATTATGGACCCCTATCAAAACTGCAGTCAATGGAAATCATTGGGGAGTGGGTGTTAATACCCTTTTTGGATTGGAGTCCTATCAAGCAGTTCCCCTCTGGATCATTTGCCAATGATTTTAAAACTATGGTCTTTGTAGTGATTGTAATGAGGTCAGCCAGGTGGATCTGATAGAATGTGAGTTCCCTGACTGGGGCTGTTAGCCTGGTCCAATCAGGGACCTATGGCTGACAGATAGAAACAAGAGTGTCAGACATCCTGTTCACTCTGAGAGCTGATTCTGAGGGAGGTGGATCAGAGTCAAGGACATTCCACGTGTCAGTAAAGGGTGACTTGGTGATGGGATACTGGCCTCTGTGGAGTCATTCACTCTTCAGATTTGGCCAATCACTAGAGATAGCAGGTTTTCTCTGTTTACACTGTTAAAATCTCTTATCTTGGGAATCATTACTCTTTAGCTTCTCTGTTCCAAAGAGAATAGTCAATGTACCTCATTCTTGGTAACATCCTAACAAGCCCCTTCTGTTTCTTTTCTAAAGCCTTTACATTTTTCCTTAAATGTACTACCCAGAACCGTCCACAATACTCCAAACGTGCCCAACTTTAACATGTTTATGGCTGCTGAACAAGTTCAATGATGCTCCCTTCTAGGTTGAATTTAATTCTTCAAGGTAATGTTGGAATGTTTGCTAAGATCCTTCTCATACTCCTTAAAATCATCTTTGGTGTATTTTGCACCAGTGAGAATAAAGCTTAAATTCATCTGCTTCACGAATGACCTTCCCCCTATATCATAAGGTCAGAAGTGGGAATGTCCACTGATGACTGCACAGTGTTCAGCGCGACACGTCAGACACTTAACAGTCCATGTCTATATGCAAAAAGTCCTGGACAACATCAGGCTTTGGCTGATAAGTGGTAAGTAACATTCATGCTAAGTGCCAGGCAATGCACATTTCCAGCAAGCAAGAATTTAACATCACCCCTTGATATTCACTGGTGTTACCATCTGCAAGATGCACTGCAGTAAGTCATCCCGGCTTCTCCAATAGCACCTTCCAAACCAGCAATCTCTAACACTAAGAAGGATAAGGGTAGCAGATGCATAGGAATACCTCCACTCCAAGTCACTCACTATTCTGACTTGGAATTATATATCACCATTCCTTCACTGTCACTGTGTCATAATCCTGGAACTTCCTTCCTAACAGCAATGTAGTCCCTATACTCCCAAGGACTGCAAAGGTTCAAGAAGGCAGCTCATCATGCATCACTGGGGCAGTTAGAGATGGGCAATAGATGCTGACCTAGCCACATCCCATCAACAAATAAAAGAAATCCCCTAGGTGTCAATGTAGATTAATTTGATTGTGTTTTTGTTCTGTATCAATTACCTTTGAGGTGTCTGGTGCTGTTCATTTCGCTGGGAATTGTTTCTCTATGAACTCTGCGCGGGATTTGGAAATGATTGACATTAAAAAACACGAAGAATTCTATCTGTGGGGATTGAGTGCTTACTGAACCAGTGACTGACATCAACTTTATTTTTACTGCACAGAATCTACAGAACAGAGACAAATTATTCACTGTAGTGAGCTTTATCCAGAGTTAAGAGTTATGAGGAAACAAATACTTGGATTCAGAGTTTTTTTCAGCATATGGACAAATCTGCAGTGTGAGCTGATATTGGGATCAAGAATGTAGATGGAGAAGAAGTATTTGAGGAACCATCAAATTCAGGAGAAGCAGTGGAAGAAATAATATTTTTATTGTTCCATTGAAGAATAGGATGGGAGATCATTTTGCCAATTAATTACAGAGGTGAACTTTGCCCAGACCCTGAGAAGGGTTTCAGAGATACCCAAGGCAATTTATTTATCCAATATTAAAGAGTAAAATTCAAGAAGAAACATAGGGTCTCATTTTCCTCTGTTCTGTCACAAATTACAGGATGAATAGCAGATTACTCCTGTGGTGCCCCTATCTCTGAGCCAGGAGGGTGGGTTTAAGACCCATTTGTTGTGTGTGTGATAATATCTCTGAACAGGTTGCTTAGAAAATACCTAAAAAGGAAAATGTTTGCAGAACTGTTGGGAAAATTTATAGGTGTGATGGGCTGAATGGCCTCCTATATCTAAGCACATTGTTTTGAAGCATCCTATTCCCAAAAGTAGATTTTCGGCAGCAAAATCAGAATGTGGGAGAGCTAGCAGCCAATCAGGATGAATCTGTAACGATGATCCTTTAACATCTAACTAAGTTAGTAGTTAATTCAAGTAAATCTGCCAAACTGAATTAATCTACCAGAGGACTACAGGACTTTGGCAGTAAATCTCAGTTTACTCCTGTGGTACTTTGTTTCTGGTTGCATCAGCCCTGTCTTATGAAATGAATCAGCATCCTTTGACTGTTATTTGGTGCTTTCCCAGAGAAGAATGCTAAAATGGATCCTTTTCTGTCTTTAAGAAAGAATCGCACACAGTATTGGATTAGATGAAAAAGCATCGATGATCTGGAACTTTACAAAATCAGTATTTGTAGAAGAAAAGGCAGAATACTTCTTTTAATGTCAGCTGTGGTAGTGATAGCAAACTTGCCTTTGAGTCAGCAAGATATAGGTTCAGGTCCCACTCCAGCAACTTGGACTCTGCAATAGCCTCATGTTGGAGGGGCTGTTGTTTGGACAGAACGTTAAACCGAGACTTCATTTGTCTTCTCCTGGTGATTGTGAAGATTCCCAGGCACTGTACTAATGGAGGGAAAGATTGTTATCCTGGGTGACCTAGCATCCCTCAATAGACATCACATACATAGATGATATGGCCCTTACTATGAGACCTTGCTGTGTGCTAATTGGATGCCATGTTTCCTACTTTAGTATAGTGTACTTCATTATCTGTGAAATGCTTTTGAGTATCTGATCTCATACAAGGTGCAGTTTAAGTGCAAGTTCTGTCAAATTATAAATGATAGTCCCTTTACAAATGAACCAGGACATGCTCCAGAGATAATAGAGAGCAGCAGATGCTCATGGGAACATATGTTCTGATCCAGGAAATCCTAGAGGGTTTTGTGGTGCAGTGGTAGTGTCCCTAGCTCTGAGCCAGGAGGACTGATTTCAGGCCCCACTTGCTCCGGTGGTGTGTAATAACATCTCTGAATATAAAATTAAAAACCTTTCCCCCCTAGCCTTGTTGCACTGGCCCTAGTGGATAGTGCTTTATAATTGGTTTTAATTTGTAACACAGGTGATTTGATGATGGTGAAAAACATCCAGAGTTGTGTAATAGATCCTGACAAAGGAAAAGGCTGGTTTTCCCCAGTAAGGAAAGCTAATTCTCAGCCAGAGAGACTGTCTCTGGCTTCCTATATTTGTAAATGTACAACTATCAGTGTAATAAATAACCTTTCCAACAGGTTCGCCAACAAAATATTTACTTGCCTTTTTATTCTTACCAAACTTTGACTGACTTGTTGTGCAATCCTCCTATTTTCTGGTGCTCTGAGAACGCAGCAGTGAGACAGTGCTATAACACAGAAGTGATATCCCTTCCCTCTAACCTCACTATCAGGAGGTTACAATGCTATCAAACCTGCGGAGCAATCCTGGTTCACTGAGCAATGCAGGAGGCAAATGCCAGGAGTAGTGCCAGGCATACCTAAAAACAAGGTACCAATCTGGTGAAGCTGCAGGGGCTGAAGCAACATGTGATTGATAAAGCTAATCAATCCCACAAGTAACAGATCAGATCAAAGTTCCGCATCACATTTACCTGTCTTCAGCCAATTCAACACTATCGCTGATATTTAGAAATTGCTGAACACGCTGTATACAACAAAGGTCATGATTCCCAAAAATATCCAGAATGTAATAATGAATATTCGTGCTTCAGAACTAGCCACGCACTTAGCCAAGCTGTTACAGCTACGATACCCGCATCTATCCAACAAATGGTCTAATAACTAAGGATGTCCTGTCCTCAAAAATCAAGGTAAATTCAATGTAGCCATTTACCATGCCTCAGTCTACTTTCAATTATTGACAAAATAATAGAATGTGTCATTGACATTGTCATCAAACAGCATCAATAACTTGCTCACCAGTGCTCAATTTGGGAACTACCAGGCTCATTGAGCTCTAGACCTTATGACAGTCTTGGTCTAAACATGAACAAAAGAGCTGACTTCTAGGTGAGGTGAGAGTGGCATTATGCCCTTACCCTCAAGGTGGCATTTGGCATCAAGAAGCCCCAGCAGAACTGAAGTTGAGTAGAATCTGGAGGAAAACTCTGAACTGGCTGGAACCATACTGAGTGCAGATGAACATAATTGTAGTTGTTGGAAACCAATTCACTTAGCCCCAGGATAATTGCTGGCAATGGCTATTGCCTGGCACAAATATTACTGGAAACTAATCAGGGCAAGCCTGAATGTTATTTCTGCTTAGTGGCATAAAATGTTTGAGTTCCTGAGATAGTATCCTAGGCCTAACCATCTTCAGCTGCAACTTCAACGACCTTTTTTTCTCACATAAGGTAGGAAGTGGGGATATGCACTGAGAATTACACAGAGATGAGGTTCATAGACATGACACTGAGATGAAATGTGCAACTCCTGAAATAATGAAACATTTTATGCCACTAAGCAGAAATAACATTCAGGCTTGTCCTGATTAGTTTCCAGTAATATTTGTGCCATCCATTGCCAGGCAATGACCATCTTCTTCAGCATGAAAGAATTTGATCACCTCCTCTTGACGTTCAATTGCAATACTATGAACATCCAGGGGTTTACCATTGACCAGAAACCTATCTGGATGAAACCCAGAAACACAGTGGCAAAGGAGCAGGCTGAATACTCTATACCATGTAACCTGCCTTCTGACCACCCAGAAGTTTTCCACTTTGACAATGCACAATTCAGAAGTTTGACGGATTATGAAAGAAAAATGTTGCAGATGATGAAAATCTGAAATTAAAACAGAAAACACTGGAAATGCAAAGCAGGTGAGGCAGCATCGGTGGGAAGAAACTGAATTAACAATTCAGGTCAAGATAACCCATCATATGTGATGGAAAACTCCCTGCACGCCTGATGAGTGCAGCTGTAACAACGCTTAAGAAGTTTGGAAGCATACAGGACAAAGAAGCTCAATTGATTGGCACTCCATCCACCAACTCAAACATTCACACCCTCCACCACTGATGCGTAGCGGCTGCAGTATGAAATATTTACAAGATGCAGTGAATCATCACAGCAGGATTCTTTTGATGGTACTTTTTAAATTTGTGACCTCTACCACCTAGAAGGACAAGGGTAACAGATGCATGGGAACATCACTGACTTCAATTCACACACCATCCAAACGTGGAAATATATTGCCGTTCCTTCTCTGTGTCTGGGTCAACAACCTGGAAATTCCTACCTGACAGCACTGCAGTAATTGAAAGAAGTGGCTGACTATCACCGTCTCAAGGACCATTAAGGATGAACTGTGCCAGTGGAACCTATATCCCATAAGCAAATGAAAAAAGAGACGATGCCATATTGAGGTCCTGACTGCCTATCCAATATTCCAGGGCATAATTTAAAGAGGAGCACATAATTTCCCTCACCCCACACTCCCTCCCTTTCTCTGCCCGCTCCTGTTGTCTTGTCCAGTAATCCTCTCTCATTTCATGTCTAATACGTTTGCTTACAATAAATAGTATTTGCTGCAATCCACAAAAAATAATTCACTGACTAAAGCATTTTTGAGTTGTTTCAATGATAAATGAAAGCATTCTTCGAAACATCTTTTTGATGTTTCCACTCCATATGCTAATTCACTCTGCAGTGTGAATTTTAATTGCTGTAAGAAAGGATTGTACCCAGGTGCAACTTAGATGTGTTTCCAGGCACAAACATCATCAATTCCAGCAAAGGAGAAAATCTGCTTCTTACAGTCAGATCCACTAAACACAAGCCTGACAATTGAATCCTGATTAACTGATAACTAGTTTGCCCAGAAATTTTATGCTTGGGTCAGGATTTATGTTACACTGCAGCCAGAAATAGACTGGTTGCAAATCTTGGCGGCACAGCCCATTTAATCATTCATCCCAGCAAGTGAAGGTAACTGAAAATATCCTAAAAGACATATCTCTTTAGCTGTTTACTGCTGTGTATGGCGTTTCGACATTAAAAGCTGTGAACAACCTAGTTATTACTTCTGCTTCTCCACAGTAGCTGTACTGCCTTAAAAAAATCCTAAGTTATAAAAAGATCAATTGAAATTATCTATATTAGCAGCTCTCTTGCGGTATTGCTCACAGACTGAAGACAAGGTTGATTGAATCTCTGGTGATGCAAGTGTAGGGAGAAAATTGTTGACGGCAAGCAGGTCTGGATCAAGCTGGAGAAACTTTTACAATAACTGTCGTCGGAGGCAGGTTTGGATGGAGATGAATCTGTAGGTTCAGATGGAGATGGAAGGTGGATCTGGATGGAGACTGGAGTTGGGTTTGCATCGAGGTAGACAGTGGGCATATCTAAATAGAGTTGGGTGGTGAGGTTTGGTTGAGGTGAAGATGGGACATGTCTTGTTCAAGGTGGAGATGGGCAAAGTCTGGCTACAGCCAGTTGGTAGCGTTGGTCTGAATGGAGTCAAGGTATAGAAGAGGTAGATCTGTGTTGAAGTGTAGACAGGGGACACGTCTGGGTAGAGGTGAATAGTGGGATTAGGTCTGGATGGAGACAGATGAGGTCAAGGTGGAATGTAACGTGAATCTTGATGGAGGTGGGCCTGGTGTCACACTGTAGGGGACAGGATTGAGTAGAGGTCTAGATAGGAGCAGATCTGAGTCAAAACAGTAATGGGTTTTGGCCTGGGTGCCACATTAAGATTTGTGTTGCAGCTTGGGATGAAGGTGAGTTCTATGTTCAGGCACTTGAGTATTGAGGCTAAGTGTTGATAATCAAACAAAAGAAATAAAGGCCAAGGCCAAGAGTAGGACACAGGTGGAGGATTTATTTTTGTGAGCATTTCTCAAATTATGAGATTTGAGGAGGGCCAGGTATTTCTATAACAGTGTATTGTAAATAGGTTTCATGGTTTATATAAAGAATGTTGGAATTTCGAGTGAGGTAGTTTATTTCACAATTGAAGAAGGTTATTGACAAAGTCAGCCATGGTCAAGGAAACATCTGCCGCAAGCATACCAGCACCATCCCAACCCCCTCAAGAATCAGCACTCCTCCACGTTGAGCACACTTGGGGAATGAAGTAACTGAAGGTGGCAAAGATGCAGAAGGTACTCTGCCAAAGCATCCATTTGGACAGGTACTCTGAATGCCTTATCCAAAAGCTGGCACATCAAAATATGCAACACCTTCTCAGTACTGCTCAGCAGCTATACAGTCACCTCTTGGAGTTGGGCTTGCATCCACAATGTTTTGACACAGGTAAGAATGCCACCAAAGGGTCTTCCAGTTTATTTCATTTATGTTGGTGTAGACAGATGGAACTTGAAGGATATAGCAGACTGGACAAAATAATGTGCAGTGTTGGTCTAAAATAAAATGAGCACAGATTGAGAAAGGGACCTTTAAATAATAGTGGACTCATCACATTTAAATAATATTCTCAAGATGTTGCTAGCAATTAAAATTACAACCAAATTTGACATCTATGTTAAATTGAAGGAGTGCAGTAAAGGTCCATTGAAATTATAAAAGTGTTGATCAGATTCCATTTAGAGTCCTGCGTACAGTTCTACATACTGTTATAGCAGTGATACCATAGTATCATGTGCATTGTCTGTAGGTTCTTCATCTTTACATGCCTGTCCAATTTCCTTTGAAAATTATTTATGGTATTGGCCACCTTTGCCTTTTCATATGGAATGTCCCAGATCCCAAAAGCTGTCTGAGTGAAAAACATTCTCCTCATCTTTCCTCTAATCTTTAGCCAGTGATTTTAAATCTTTGACCTCCGTTTATTGACTCGATACAATTGTAGAAAAAGTAAGAGAGTAGCAAAAAAGAACCAATTAGAACAAGAGTAAAAACTGAACTTGAATAAGATAACAGCCAGATTTACAGACCAAGGCCAAGAAATGTTCTGAAATATTCTAAATACAGTTGTCATTAGAAATACTGTCCTCTAAAGCAATGCACATTTTCTTTGGCTGCAATTAGTTATTTGTGTGGTAAATTATCTGCTTGCCAGGGTTGAATACTGTCCAGCTTCAGATTTCTATTGTCAGCATTAGTACAGAAAACCTCCCTGTGCTTTGTACAATGTGCAAGTTCACAACGGCAAACCCCACCCCCACCAATTTCACCCACACACCTCTCCCCCTCATTCAACCTCATTTCACAGTGGATACTTACAGTCTGACATTTAAAGGACATTTCCATACTATCCAGTTGGGTGCATTTACGTTTAGGGCACCAGTCACTGTGCTAATGTACCACATCCTCTCAAAACAAAATCCATAACCCTACACGACCTTGTATCTGTGATTCTGTGGATAGTGCACTTGCCTTTCAGTCAGAATGGCAAGGGTTCGATGAGGTATTATATGCATCTATAACCTGTGACTAAAAACCCAAGGGTGATCCCACGAATGAGTCCGACAACTTCCCAGCTGAAATTTAAAGCTGGGAGTAAACTTTATTTGCTTTAAGGTGACACCTCTTTCCCTCTCTCTGGAGGGGCTGCCACCGTAAGAGAGCAGCTGGCCAAACTGACAGACCAGAACCTCTGTGGTGTCAGCAGTATCGGTGGGAAGCAGTCACTACTGCTAGGACCACAGTGAATCCCACCACTCTGAGGAGCCAAGGTAAGTCCAAGGGCAGTGATCTTGGAGGTGGGGATGTGGGCTGAGATCAAGGCACCATGGGAGAGGGTTAAACAGAAGATTTTCCTTTGATAGGGGGTGCTGGAGGTGCAGCTGATGGGGCCCAGGTGTCCTGCAAAGGAGGCTCCTACCCTCGGCTTTTCTTCAGTCCATACAACTAAAAACTGCTAGTCTTCCTTTATGAGATTCAACGGACAGGTTGTTGCTCACCAGTGTTTGTAGATTTTTGACCTTGAAGTAGCGAAGAAGATGGAGCGATTAACTTGCATCTTTGTCAAGACAAAGGATGTTAATATTCGTTCAGATTCAACACCCGTGAGCATAAAAGCTGAGTTTTTTCAAAGTAGGTTCCCTTTTTGAACCAATTTGAGACAATCTCAGTCACAGTGAATGACTGTGGGCTTTTCAGGTCTGATTGCTTCCTTCCTTTTCCCTTGCCTGCCCTCTGCTCTTTTGAAGGCGCTGACTAGTATTAAATTACAGTTCCACAGATGCTAGTCATGCTACTTCTCTAAATTGAGACAGTGTGGAAGAGTGGACTGCTTAACTACGGAGGCTGAACCAAGTCCCACTCACAAAACATGCAGTGAGAAGTCACTTTACTGCAGCCAAGCATGAAAAGTCTAGAATTATAGAATTCTACCAGAAGAAACCATTTTGCCAATTGCTCCTGCCTGACTCTTTGAAAGGGCTATTTACTTAGTCCCATTTCCTTGCACTCTTCAGAATTTCTCTTTTTGAAATATTTATCCACTTCACTTTTAAAGGCTATTAGATACTCTACTTTCAGCATTGTTTCTAATAGGACATTCCCCTGTCCTAACAGCCTACTTCATAAAATAAATCTTTCCAATCTTTTCCTTTCTTCTTTGGTGGTTGTCTTAAACTTACTCCCTCCAGTTACCAACTCACTTGAGGGAAATTGTGTTTTTAACCAATTTAGCTTCCCAGAGCCCCTTGTTACTTAGATTTGCTTTTAAATTGCTACATCAGCCTGATTTCACAGAGGCCAGTTCGAACAGCTAAACTGCTGCTCCATCTGAGATTACCTCAGAACAAACACAAAATTGAAGTGAAAACTGGCCTTGCATCAGTTATGGCTCAGTGAGTAGCACCCTTGTCTCTCAGACAGAAGGCTGTGGTCAAGCTACATCCTAGAGAAACCCATAATATGCACTGCCACTTCAATGCAGTACCAAAGGAATAGTGCTATTTTTTGATTAATGTGTCAAGCAGAGGTTCCATCTGCCCTCTCAGGTAAAATGTAAATAATCTATTTTGAAGAGTGATGGCATTTTCCCAGTGACCGATATTTATCCCTCAGTTAACACCCAGATGAGACGACTTGGTCATTTATCATAGAATCACAGAATCCCTACAGTGTGGAAACAGGCCCTTTGGCCCAACAAGTCCACACTGATCCTCCGAAGAGCATCCCACCCAGACCCATCTCCATGCCCCCTACCCTTTCCCCATAACCCTGCATTTCCCATGGCTAACACATCTAATCTACAGATCCCTGTACACTATGGGCAATTTCCCATGGCCAGTCCACCCTAGCCTGCACGCCTTTGGACTGTGGGAGGAAACCGGAGCACCCGGAGGAAACCCACACAGACACGGGGAGAATGTGCAAGCTCCACACAGACAGTTGCCCGAGGGTGGGATCAAACCCAGGTCCCTGGCGCTGTGAGGCAGCAGTGCTAACCACTGAGCCACCATGCTGCCCTAATTGCGATTTTTGGGAACTTTTTTAAAAATTTGTTGATGGAGTGTGAGCATCACTGACAGGGCCAGCATTTATTGGCCATTCCTAATTGCCCTGAGAATGTGTTGGTGGGCTGCCTTGCCATGCACATTCTTAGATGCTACATTCTTACAACAGTGGCTACATGTTAAAATTAATTCACCTTTTGTAAAGCTGTTTAGTGTGTCCTGAGATTGTGAAAGGCAATGTGTCAAATTCTTTGAATAGACCATTCAAATATTGACTTGAGGTACTTGAGGTAGGCTCTTCATTCAGAGAGTGGTGGGTGCGTCGAATGCGCTGCCGGTGGTGGTGGTGGAGTCAGATATGTTAGGGACACTCAAACGACTCTTGATAGGCACATGGGTGATAGTAAAATGTAGGGTGTGCAGGGTGGTTTGATCTTAGAGTAGGGTAATAGGTCGGCACAACATCATGGGCCGAAGGGCCTGTACTGTGCTGTACTGTTCTATGTTCTGTGTTGATCAACGAGATCATGATGGGAAGTGGATTTTTCTCTTTCTAAGCTTACTTTAGATTTTCTTCTTGTCCGCTACTCAGAAAAGCCTGGTGCCGCTCACTGAACACCTGAAGAAAGTAAAGTGGGTAACCAGCTCCCAGCCTCTGTATCGATGGTA
This sequence comes from Rhincodon typus, assembly GCF_021869965.1. Classification (NCBI taxonomy): domain Eukaryota; kingdom Metazoa; phylum Chordata; class Chondrichthyes; order Orectolobiformes; family Rhincodontidae; genus Rhincodon; species Rhincodon typus. The sequence goes on from NC_063347.1 coordinate 5,028,942, forward strand.
TTCCATAACAGGCTGACAGGAGTTGACACAAGGTGACTTGACTCTTTTTCCCTGGTCTAAGGGAGGAATACATGATTGTACTGGACTGAGAGCTTGTTGCCTTGTGAATCAGGAATGCAAGCCCACAGGTTATTGCCTCATGGCACAGCAGATTGAAACCCCGCATTTGCTATGAATTTAGAAAAAAAACCCTTACCTGAATAAACCTTTTTAAAGCACTTTCTGACATATATTGAAAATATGTTCATTTTTAAAATGTTCAGAGACTTTATCTTTTTTATATCTTTGGTTGACAGGTCAAGAAACTATGAGCCTCTCTGTGCAAATCTGCAGTCCCAGATCCTTAATTGTTACCAAGAAAATCCGCAGTTGACCTTAAAGTGCTCTGCCTTTGCCAAGGAATATCGCCATTGCATCAGAGAGGCACAAAAGGTATGGTTTGAAGGTTACCCTTCTTGACATTTAGGAGTGCGTTCACATTAGAAGAACTCAGTGGTGTGATTTGTTTCCTTTGTAAAGCAAAAAAAACAAACCATAGAATCACAGAATGATTACAGCACAAAAAGGGGGCCATTTGGCCCATCGAACCCATGCTAGCTCCCTACGACTTAGTGAAAAAGTTGTCTTCAGTGATAATGTAGACCCCTGATATTGTGGGTCAGTCAGTTTTGCATCAGATTGGCCTGTTATTGCAACCAAGTAAATAGAGGGTGTGGCTCATGTCAGAAGAAATCTCCCAATCCCGGCTGTTTACATAGTTTAGGTGTTGCGTCCCTTTCTTTCCACTGGAGCTCAACAGCAAGCACCAAGTCTAAAAAGGGGAGTACATCAGATGGAGGTCATCCTCCTGAGTTGTGATTCTGTTGATTCTGTTCAAGTTAACTTTTCTTCAGTTGAAAAATTTGTATATGTAGGTTCAGCAGTGGAGGATGGCGATGGCCTAATAGTATTATCGCTAAACTACGAATCCAGAAACCCTGGTAATGCTCTGGGTTTGAATCCTGCTATGATAGATGGTGGAACTTGAATTCAGTAAATATCTGGAGTTTATTGGGAGTCAAATGGTCACCATGAAACATTGTCGATTGTTGGAAAAATCCATCTAGTTCGTTGATGTCCTTTAAGGAAGGAAATCTGCAATCCTTACATGTGACTCCTGACCCACAGTAATGTAGCTGATGCTTAACTGCCCTCTGGGAAATTAGGGATGGACATTAAATGCTGATCGACGTCCACGTCCACATCCCGTGAATGAATAAAAACAAATGTTAGGCACATCAGCTGAATAAAATGCTTTGTATGATGACACTGATACATTTTGCTATGATATGACTTGAATGGATAATTGGGTTTCTCAAGTCATGAAAATCACAAAAGGGATAACTTGCGTTTTTCGTTGTTCATTGAAGGGATGTGGGCATTGCTGGCTAGGCTGGCACATATTAGCCATCCCTAGCTGCTCATAAAAAAACTGATGGTGAGCTGCCTTCATGAGCTGCTGCAATCCAATTGCTGTATGGACACCCATAATAGGGTGGGAGTTGCGGGATTTTGACCCATCAGCACTGAAGGACAGGCAATATATTTCTAAGTCAGGATGGTATGTGGCTTAGAGGAGTACTTGCCGGTGGTGATGTTTCCACGTATTTGCTGTCCTAGTCCTTCCTAATGGTAATGGACGCGGGTTTGATAGTCGCTCTCCAAGGAACCTTGGTGAATTTCTGCAGTGCATCTTGTAGATGGCACACACTGCTACTGAACGTTGATAATGCAGGGAGTGAATGTTTGTGAACATGGTGCCAGTCAAGTGGACTGCTTTGTCCTGTATCATATTAAGCTTCCTGACTGCTGTTAGAGCTGCACTCATCCAAACAAATGGGGAGTATACCATCACAGTCCTGACTTGTGCCTGGTAGATGGTGGACAGGCTTTTGAGAGTCAGAAGATGACTTACTCGCTGCAATATTCCTAGCCACTAACCTGCTGTCATAGCCACAATATTTATATACCTATTCCAGTTCAGTATTTGGTCAATGGTAACTCCCAGGATGTTGAGAGTGGGGGATTTGGTAATGATAATGCCATTGAATGTGAATTAGACCCTGTCTTGTTGGAGATGGCCATTGCCTGGCTCTTGTGTGGCTCAATAGTTGTTTTGTCACTTGTCAGACCAAACCTGAATATTATACAGGTCGTGTTGCATTTTGGACATGGAACTATTTCAGAAGAAGAGTCATTGGACTCGAAATGTTAACTATGTTTCTTTCTGCATAAGTGTTGTCAGACCTGCTAAATTTCTCCAGCACTATCTGTCTTTATGTAGGATTAATTTCATGACTGTTTGAATATTTCTAAAAAGTATTTAAAGAGTTTATGTTGTTTTGTGTATGCCCCCAATCTTTATTCCACTGCCTGTAAAAATGTTTAAAAGTGATTTCAGTTACTGATCTGTTGCCTTTGAAAATTTTTGGTCGCTCTGACTGTTTGATTACATCTCTGTCTTCTGATATGGGATTCCTCATTAAACAATGGTACTATCAACCACACGTTGAGAAAGCTATATTTCTTGCTAGATTACTAAAAACAGATCACTCAGCGCAGCTTTCTTTGAGGCCAGCAGTAATCATCATTGCTTTAACCACTGACTGATGATTATGGGCCATAGTTTTTAAATAGTGATTGCAGAGTCATGCCTGGAGCCAAACAGAGGTATTGAGTGGAGAAATGGACTGACTGGATTGCTGTACAGAGAGCTGGCATGGACTCGATGGGCCGTAATGACTGTCACTCTCTCTGTTAGTAAGTGCCAACAGGGGTTATTGTTACAGTGTTGTTCCCCATTGATTTCATTGGATTGGAAGCACTATCTTTTTACCAAGTCAATGATTTTAGGTATAGATTTGTGGATATCTCAGTGCTTAGATTGTGTTTTGGGTTACAGTATAATTTGTGATGTTCTCTGTTTTATTACCTTATTACACTATTGGGATGAGCCAATTCTAAAAACTAATACAGGCACAGCTATAAAGCCTAGTTAAGTGCAAACCTGCAAGTTGATTATTGACATCAGTCGGCATTTTCTGGGCCTGTGTCTAATTAAGATCTATGGGAATTTGCGTTCAGTTGCTGGCTGATTCCCTTGACTTCACCTCAGCAGTTCTGCTGTGAAGCGGTGAGAATTTCTGAGATGGAATAAACCCCTTGAAAGCATTCAGATTTTGGAGATTAACATTTACCACACTGTTGTTATTTTTAGGCTCTTTGTGGATTCTGCTTTCTAGATTTTGCACACTGATGTCTGCCTGCAATATTTTCTGTTCCCCTTTCTCACCCACTTACCATTCTCCCTCTACAGTCCCCATGAGGACTAATTAACCTATCTGCTGTCAAGCTATTACATGAGGGTCTTCTTTCTTGGCCCTTCTTGAAGCCCCCTCTCCTGCCACCTTGGTGGTGGGGGCAGAAAGCTCTGAAACAAATAGAGACAGGAGGATTGGGGCTAGGGAGGGTAGTTGGGATAGTGATAGGTGAGTGCAGGTAGGCAGTAGTGGGGATTAGTCAGTGAGGTGGGAGGAGCAGGTAGGTGGGAGAGAAGATGGGCAGGTTGTGTCAGGTTGTGTCAGGTAAAGAAGGCGGGGATGAGAGGGAGGGTTGGTCATGGGATGAGGCCAGGGGTGGGGAGATTTTGAAACTGGCAAAGTCCACATTGAGACCATTGGGTTGTAGGCTCCCAAGGCAGAATATGAGATGCTGCTCCTCCAGTTTCCAGGTGGCATCATTGTGACCTGGAGGAGGCCCAGGATGGACATGTCACCCAGGGAGTGGGAGAGGGAGTTGAAATGGTTAGCGACTGGAAGGTGTTGTTGTTTGTCACGAACAGTGCGCAGGTGCTGTACAAAGCGGTCTCCGAGCCTTTGCTTGGTCTCATCAATGTAGAGGAGGCCGCACCGGGAACAGTGGATGTAATAGACCACATTAACGGATGTGCAAGTGAACCTTTGTCTGATGTGAAAGGTTTTTTTGGTTCCTTGGATGGAGGTGAGGGGGGAGGTGTAGGGGCAGGTGTAGCACTTCCTGCGGTTGCAGGGAAAGGTGCCGGGGGTGTTGGGACTAGTGGGGAGCATGGAGCAGACGAGGGAGTTGCAGAGAGAGCGGTCCCTATGGAAGGCAGTTAGGGGTGGGGAGGGAAATATATCCTTGGTTGTGGGGTCAGATTGCAGGTGCATCCTCCAGAAGTGGCGGAGAATGATACGTTGAATCCGGAGGTTAGTGGGGTGATACGTGAGGACAAGTGGGATTCTGTCTTTGTTTTGTTGCTGGAAGGGGGTGTGAGGGCAGAGGTGTGGGAAACGCAAGAGATGTGGTCGAGAGCATTTTCAACTACTGCAGGGGGGATGTTGCGGCCCTTGAAATACGAGGGCATCTGGGATGTTCAGGAGTGGAATGCCTCATCTTGGGAGCAGATGTGGCGGAGGCGGAGGAATTGGGAGTAGGGGATCACATTCTTGCAGAAAGGTGGGTGAGAGGAGGTGTAGTCAAGGTAGCTATGGGAGTTGGTGGGCTTGAAATAGATATTGGTTTCGAGGTGGTCACCAGAGATGGAGACAGAGAGGTCCAGGAAGAAGAGAGAGGTTTCAGAGATGGTCCAAATGAACTTGAGGTTAGGGTGAGAGGTATTAGTAAAGTTGATGAACTGTTCAACCTCCATCTGTGCCGCATCTGGGTTTGAATCCCGCCATGGCAGATGGTAGAATTTGAATTCAATAAAAGTCTGGAATTATGATTCTAATGATATCCATGAAACCATTGCTGACTGCGAGGAAAATGCCATCTGGTTTACAAATGTCCTTTAGGGAAGGAAATTGCCATCCTTACCTGGTCTGGCCTACATGTAACTCCAGACCTACAGCAATGTCATTTACTCTTCACTGCCTTCTGTGTGATTATAGATGGCCACTAAATGTTGGCTGAGCTAGAATAAAAGAAGTACGGCATGGAAGCATCAGCCTGACCTGTGGACCCATCCCCAGACACTTGAACTCGCAGTCTTCTGACTCGAGCCACAGCTACTATCCAGATAACAGTGGTACGAAACAAGTGGCCCCATGAGCTACACAATGAGTATGGATGCAATTTGGCCTTTAATGCAGCTTCACCTGTGTTGGGAGAAAGCAAGACTTGTACCAGGGATAGTTTCACTGAGGCAGGAGAACAGCAGATGCCTCAGAGAGCGCAAAACAGGTGATACATTATGCTTTAATGTATGCTACAAGGCCATTACACACTGATGAGGTTTAGATTACATCAATCTGTAAGAGCAGAGTTTAGGCAAATACTCAAACCCCCAAGAGAGCTTTATAGAGCCTCAAATGTTTTAGGTTTAGATCATTCATCCAATTTACCATTTAACCTTTTCTAGGGTTTACTCTTGGAGTTTTGCCTTCAAACATCTTTCCTATTACATCTATTTCTGTGTGGTTATATTGTGCAATGAGAGGGAGTACTGTTTTACTTCATGCATCCATGCATCACGCACCACTCATCACAACAAGGATGAATTCAGCAGCTCAGCTTGTGACGAGTGAGTGAAAACCAGGCTTTAGCAATTCTATGGCATCTATGAATATTCAGGTAAGAGCGTAAGTACTTCTAAAAACAAAAGATGCTATTAGACCTAGAACCTAGTCCCTTTTCTCAAATAGTAACCCACGCATTTGCCTCCTTCCTAGATCAATCCCATTTTTTCTCAAGAAACTTATCTAATTGTGCCTTGAGCCAATAGTGCAATCCCTTCCAATGGTCTCCCTTTCCAAAGTGTTCTACAGCTCTGTTTTGCCTTGGATTCTGTTTTAGCTTATTTCTCACTTGCACCCCATCTGTCTTGAAGTCGTGTCCCTTTGTCGTTGAGCCCTTTGCTGCAGCAAGCAAAATCCCTGGGTGATGCTTTGACAGTTTCCTACAGAAATTTGAAACAGGTGTTGTTCCATAGACAACAATATCCCCTTCAGGACATCCCCCAAATGACCCTCATCATTTGCAAACCTGACAGTGAAGTACCAGATCTAAAACTGAGTGGGTGTCAAAGCCTGGTTTAAAATATCCGGCCATGTGAACTTGTGAACTGAAGTCACTGGATACTTAAGAGCAAAGGAAAAATGGATTCTTTTTCTTTTCCCTCTTCTTGGCTCAATAAAATGAACCAGTTCGTTCAAGTGGTCCTGCACCTCCACCGATTAAACACTTAAGCTCTTTTGTGAGCACCTATCCAAAACAACCTTTTGTTGACATTTACTGGTGCTGATGGAAACCAGAATACAACATACACAGAATCTGAAGGGACTGCCTACTAGATGGACAGGACATCATCTTGGTTAGCAGCTCTTTCATAATCTTCCCAGGACCAGTTTGTTTGTTATCCCTAGAAAATGCTTGGGAAGTGTGATCTGCACTCTTCCTTACAAAGGAGGGAACAATTAATATATTTATTTTAACTCCTACTTAACAGTTGATTTGTTAAGGGAGAAGAGGGAAGTTCAGAGGGAATAACATTAACACAAAGTATTTCTATAGCTGTACATTTTCAAAGCAAATTAGATCTAAATTCTTTGCATTAGTTTCATATTTCTAATGCTATGCAGATTTAATTTTTTAGGCCTTGCGATTGAAATACCTCTGATGTTGGGTACTGATGAAACCTGTTTGCATCTGTAAGCTAGCTTTGCTTTCGAATGAGGAAAACCAGCAATGATCAGCAAGAAATAATGGGCTGTCATCAGCTGAGTTCTGTTTCGTATTTGATTGGTAAGAGCCCATCTTGGCACAGATCTTCTAGATCAGCAGCCAGGGCTCCACAGACTTTGCCAATTTAGATGAAAGATGATTAAGGACACACAGGATTTTTTTCTGCCTGTACATTGCACACCTATGGATGTTGATTGACAGCCAGAGACTTTTTCCTAGGGTGGAGGTAGCTATTACGAGGGGACATAGTTTTAAAGTGAGTGGAGGTAGATATAGGGGAGACGTCAGAGGTAGGTTCTTTACTCAGAGAATGGTCAGGGTGTGGAATGCATTGCCGGAGAGGGTAGTGGAGTCGGCCTCCTTAGGGGCATTTAAGCGGCTATTAGATAGGCATATGGATGATAGTATAAGGTAGGGGTGGAGGTTAGATAGACCTTAGGATTAGGGTAAAAGTTCGGCACAACATCATGGGCTAAAGGGCCTGTACTGTGCTGTACTGTTCTATGTTCTATGTTGATGGGCTCTTGTGGTGCAGTGGTAGTGTTCCCCCCCCACCTTTGACTTAGACGCCTGGGTCCAAGTCCCAGCTGTTCCAGAGGCGTGTAGTAATATCTCTGAGTAGGATGAGTATAAAAAGTAGGTTAAATGGGGGAAAAAACAGAAGTCAAAATTATAAGATAGCCTAGGGATGTTGATGGGCTCTTGTGGCACAGTGGTTGTGGCCCTACCTCTGAGCTAGGAGAACTGGGTTCACATCCCACTTGCTTCCTAAGTGTGTCATAATGTCAATGAAGCAGTTGATTAGAAAATACCTATGATATGTTGAATAGGACTGAGCTAGGTTATGGCAGCTTTTTCCTGACACTGAATAGTTTAGTCACAGGTGCTCATTGATCCCTATGACAGTACGTCGGCCTCCTGCAGAAGGGAGGCAAGCAAACGTTATGTGGCAAAATCCAAGAATAAGAAGTTAAAGGGAGCAAAGCTATACCAATTACTCTGACACTGGGGCTTGATCAATTCAGAACAAGCCTCTTATACATTTTATTGTAGCTGCAGTAAAATGTGAAAAACCCATATACTCATATAAAATGACCAGTTTGGTGAGATTTCCATTATGTCTTCCTATTCTTGTGGGCTGCAGTCAAGACTACTCCCCTGTGCTCCAAAGGCTCTGTCCATTGACCAGATGAAACTTTATTTTTTCCATCCCAGAGTGATGTCAAACATTCTATCAGGATGCAGTGCAACTGATCCCTGCATCCTGGGAAGAAAAACCTCAGTTTAAACAGTCTGTGGGCCCCTGTTAGACCCTGGTTCACGGAGTCTGTACTTCTGCCCACAATTCTTCAAGAATTGTGAGCTCTCTCCCTTCCTGTTTCTTTTTTTCTGGTGGATTCTTGACCTGCTTCTGCTGTGCTTAACATTATTTGACCTACTGAGCTGAACTTTCTTCAAAGTTGTAAATTTTGTGTTGAAATGTTTTTAACGATGATTGGAACAGAAGGCAAAATATTCATTGATTTCAGTGAGTTTATGCTCAAGGATATGACTCCATCCTATTATTTGGGCAATGCCGTCTTGTTCTGCCAGCTGTCATTTTGTTGCTTTGCAGTGACCTGGCACTACAGAGTAATATTTCTGTGCATGCACAATAGTGTTGACAATAAATACAGCCATTAGTCTTTGAATTTATCTTGCATAGTATTCCTGTCTATGCTGACTGCCGTTGAGGTCTATCTGTTTTGCTGACTGTTTGATTCTTCTTTCTTTATTGCTTGTTCTTTTGGAGAATTCAGAGCATTATCGACTGCTGACTGCCTGATCTTTAATCATCTGGTTGAGAGACTTCCACCTGTGGTCGGGGTCATCAACACCTCCACATATTTACTTAAGATCCAGGAAATCTTGATTTTATTTTTTCTCCAGGTTTTTTTTATACATGCACATGTCTAAGCAGGTCAGAGTGGAACCTTGGCTGATGTTTTCTGCTCGCTAGCTCAGAGAATTTAGATAGCCCAATGCAACAGAGACCACAGATGGTTTCTATAATGTTGCTGGTCCATACAGGTCAGTTCCACAGCTTATATCCTTATACCCTTATGCCCTTGCAAAGAAGGAAAATTTAATTGCTGAGCAATAGGGAAATGTGGTATTCAGAGGAGTTTGAAATTCCTTGAACACAAATGACAGTAAGCTGATGTGCAGGTACAGCAAACAATGAGGAAAACAAATGGTATTTTGGCCTTCATTAAAAAAAATGCATCAAATATTGAGAACCTTTTGAATTCTTTACCCTAGAGGGCTGTTGAACTGAGGTTATTGTGCATATTCACATCAGAGGTCACCAGACTTTTGAATACAAAGGAAATAGTGCAAAGTGTAGCTTCAAGATCACGATCACATTGACTTGGTTTGATTTATTGTTGCCACATGTACCTAAGTATAACAAGTAGTTTTGTTTTGTGAGCAGTACAGGCAGATCATAGCAAACAAGGACATACAGATCATTGGGTGTTTAAACAGAGTGAGGCATACAAGGTTATGGCTGTACAGGAGGTGCAGAAAAGCAAGATCAACATTACATTTGAAATTGGAGAGGTCCATTTGGCAGTCTGATAACAGCTGGATGAAGGGTCTAGGCCCGAAACGTCAGCTTTTCTGCTCCTGTGATGCTGCTTGGCCTGCTGTGTTCATCCAGCTCTGCACCTTGTTGTCTCGGATTCTCCAGCATCTGCAGTTCCTACTATCTCTGTTCTAGAACCTGTTGGTATGTGTGTTGAAGCTTTTGTATCTTCTGCCTGACAGGAGAGGTTGGAAGAGTGTATTAGAATAGAATAGAATAGAATAGAATAGCCTTTATTGTTACATATACTCAATAAGTACAGTGAAATGTTTATATGTCGCCAGTTACAGCGCCAGCTTAGATACAGAAGCACCTACGTAAAGCTTCTTTAGTTACAAGATCTTAGACAATACAGAAAATAAAACGTCCAACATTATAGAAATAAAAGTTCAGTACAACAGACCACGCTGGTGCTTAGCTTCCAGTCCACACTGGACCCTGGCTCTACATTGTGGTGGAGATGTGCCAGGCCAGGAAACCTCTGCAGGAGGCCGGAAGGTTGCCAAGCCGTGCTGGGAAGCCCCTATGGGAGGAGGCCAGTACGTCAGGTTTGGAGGTCATCACCACATCAATGCCAGGAGACCGCTGTGGGAGGCTGGGAGGTCGCCACGCCGCGCCAGGAGGCTGCTGGGCCAGGTCGGGAGTCATCACCGGAGGCTGGGAGTCGTCGCTCGCTGGAGGCCTGTAATTGTCGCCGGACGATGGGAATCGTCGCCAGAGGCTGAGTTGAAGAGAAAAATAAGGAGAAAATAAAAGCACTAAGAGGAAGAAAAAGAAGAAAAGAGAAAGAAGAACGGATGGAGCATCCTAGTCCACTGCCATCTTGTGTATTACTGGGGTGCGATTGGTCTTTGATGATGCTGGCAGCCTTTCCGCGGCAATGAGCCGTGTAAATGGAGTCCATGGATGGATGGTTGGCTTCCGTGATGGTCTGGGCTGTGCACACCACCTTCTGTAGTTTCTTATGGTCCTGGGCAGAGCAGTTGCCATACCAGGCGGTTATGCACCCAGACAGTATGTTTTCAATGGTGCATATGTAAAAGTTGGTGAGGGACCTTATGGACGGGCCGAATTTCCTGTGCCTCCTGTTGTGCTTTCCTGACTATTGCATCTACGTGGGAGGTCTGGGATAGATTGTTGGTTATTGCCACTCCTAGGAACTTGACGCTCTCGACCCTCTCCGCCTCAGCTCCATTGATGTAGCTGAAGTCAACGATCGGTTCTTGACCCCAGCGAGGCTCAGGACCCACTCACCGTACAAAGCATAGACACCCGAGACCGACCAGAAGCAAGGAATCTACCATTGCGAGCTGTCCCCGAGGAGGCCAGAGCAGCCCAGGCCCGAACTCTGACCTTGTGGCGACTTGCACGCCCCCCCCCCTCCCCACCCCCCCCCCCCCCCCCCTCCCCACCGCCTGGGGAGGCCCTACAGGACCCGATCTGACTGACTTACCTTCCAGAACAGCAGACGTGCACCACCGACTCCTGGGACCATTCGGAAAACCTACCGGAAAACGTGGAAGATGCACCAGTCTGCAGGTGAGACTGGAACTACATGGTGAATGATGGAACAGGCTCAAAGGGCTGGATGACCTATTACTGCACCTCTTTCTTATGTTATTATGATCTTTCTCAGCCTCAGGAGATCCTGCAGCTCTTCAGAGTCATTGAAGCACTTTTGAAGTGATAAATATGAAATGTCGTGGCCAGTTTGCACACAGCATGGTTACACAAACAGCAATAAAATAATAGTCGGGTGTGGTAATGTTGATTCAGCTATAATCATTGTTCAGGACACCACAGAGGAAGCCTGCTGCATGTCTTCACAATAGCACCTTGGGGCCTTTTGCACCTCCACCTGAGGTTGTAGATAGTTTTTCATTTTATCCTGCGACTATAAGGCAGCGCCTCTGTCAGTGCTGCAATCCCTGTCCTGGCGATTTTCTTCTCAAGTCTGGGGAATGGCTTTTGAATCGACAGTATTTCCATTGAGCCACGACTAACACCTGGTTGGTATGCGACAATTCCAAAAGTCTGTGAATTCAACCTAATGACAGAAACCAGCTGCAGTGCTGAACGCCTATATTCTCTACTGGAATAATAGATAGAGGGTGTGTTAATCTGTCTAAGAAGTTCTACATTCTTGCAAAGTCTGCACTCTCAGACATTCACTGCAACCACCCTAACCAAAGAAGTACATAACGCCTACTAATTTGGTGTCTTAAAATTTAAGCATTGTAGTAAGAATCTGGCCATCCTAAAGCCAGTAAATGGCATCAAGCTTTGCTGATTCTTTCAGCTTTGTAAAGATAAAAGGAGAAAAATGATCCTGGGAATGTACAAGTCTATTAACAAATATGTCTGTGCATTCATTGTTGTATTATAGCTAGAGATCAATTGAAAACTGATTGCCAACAAAATACAGTGCTTCACAAGTAAGAGATAAACTGGATATCACTATGCAGACCATGAATATCAAACTGTACATAAAGGAGCCACCCTTATCGATTACCAATCCTGTAGAAAATACAGTGAGAAATTGCAACATCAAGATGTGTGGATGCTTTGCTATTCTCAGTAAAGAAGACAGTGATGTTTAAGTCAGAAAAATCCATAGCCATTGGAGCATTGTAACTGAATGTCCTTCAGGCTTTTTTGGCTATCCTCTGTGCAGTTTTTTGTTGGTGTTCAATTATATCTATCAATCTGCTGTATAATTTTTGCCTTGTTTCATTACATTGTGCTGCTACCCATAAGTAAACTGCTTATCAAATGGCTCCAGCACCTTGCTTCCGATTTGGCTCAGTGACTGCACAATAAAGCTTCACCAGCTTGAGTTAACCACTGGCATGCTTCAACTACCAAGAGAGAGCTGAAGACTCGAGCGTTATTAGGTTGCTTTTTTTAAAAGAATAACTTCATATCCTCACCATGATTTATTCCAGCCTGAATAACCGAAATACTGTGCAAGGGGAGACAGTAAAATAGTGGGAATGTCACTCGGCTGGTAATCTGGAGGCCCAGGCTAATGCGCTGGAATATGACAGCTGGTGATATTCAAATTCATTGAAAAAAATCAGAAATTTAAAGCTAGTCTCAGTCATGGAGACCATGACAACTATCATTGATTGTTGTACAACCTCACCTGGTTCACTAATGTTATAGAGTCATACAGATTTCTGTGCTGTATATCTCTGTGACTCTATGACTCTAATATTCTTTAGGGAAGGACATTTTCTGTCTTTGCTCTCTAAATCCACAGTGATGTGGTTGACTCTTAGCTGCTGTCTGAGACAGCCCTGTCAAGACACTCAGTTCAAATGTAATTATGGCTGGGTGACAAATGCTAACCTTGCCTGCGATGTCTACATCACATGAGAAAGAATAAAGATTAAAAGAGGAAATGCCCGAAGTAATCAGCAGGCCAGGCAGCATCTCCAGAGAGGGAGAGTAACAGAGTTACTGTGCTGAGTCTTACCAGCCTTTTGGAGTAGACTGGGAGGGGGAAGGCTAGCAAAACAGCCCATAAGTGTGCTTGATATCTTCCCACCCAATATAATTTTGTCATTGGCAGTAAAGGTGACAGGTGAGCTACTCATCCCATTGAGCAAATGAGGTGGCAAATTAAGGGCCACATCCCACCTCCATAAACATTTTACCAGCAGCCCAGGGTCACATCACCACATGAAACCTGGCAGGCTCTGGTAAACTGCGGTGGGGTAGTGAAGTACTCTTATGTGAGCTCTCTTTGTACAGAGGGGAGGTCATGGCAACTGTGACCCTCTCCTGTGCCAATGACATCCCTTGTCCCAACCCATGTACACTCCCAATATCTGGGGGCTGCTTCTTAGGTCCTGTCTACCCACTGTCTCATTTATCTGTCTTCAAGGACATCAGCCACCAGTGACCCCTGTTAATGCAGCTGCAGCCCCAGAAGTGGCCAGTGACAGTGATGGCACTGATGAGCTACCATCCCTTTGATTGGCAGTGGGCCTCCATCCTTATTAGGGGCCGCAGCTGTGATAGCAGCTCATTAATTGTTTGTCACCTGCAAAATGTAGTCATGGGTCACGTCGTCTGGTGTAACAGGCCCTGGCAGCAGGACTTTTAGAGTTCCGTCCAGCATTTCAGCTCAATGACCTTTGAACAAAATAATGTTTTTCTGAGTTGTGATAAAAAGTCATCAATTTGAAACAGTGGCTTCTTGATCCTCTGTAAGCGAGAGACGGAGGTGATACACACAAAGCCCTCTGTTCACTAAAGCAACCATTGAGCAGGCCGTCAGACTTCTGAACATGGTACCGATACCTGGACCAGTTAGGTGGCACACTTTGACAGTGCCCTCCTGCAAGACTTGTGATCATTGTGGTGGTTTGCTGCGTGATGCATAACATGGCCTTCCACCTTGAAGAGGGTATTGACCTGGAATGACACAGCTCACACAGGGAGAGCAGCTGTACACGAAAGAGAAGGTTGAGGGGGATGATGCAGAAGCCCGAGGTACCCTGGCTGTATAGAGAAGTAACTGGACCTCTGGCTTGGGGCTAGAGGACTTTGTCAGGGTGTTAACATCAGGAGTCACCTGATTCAGGCTCATTTTGACTGAACCCCCAGAGCCGGCAGCAATGGCACATTCACTGTACCTCTGCACGCATTTCCATTGAAGGTGTGGTGTCTAATGTGTGAGCCCTCACTGCATCATCTGCCGAGAGGTTATGCCATCATTGTAGATGAATCTCTGCCCACCGTCCACTTCATTCTTCTTTTCCTGTCCCATCGTCTATAAAAGAAGGGTCATAGATTTAGCTTTACATGGACAATATTCACATGGTGTTCAAAAAGGAAAACAATGCACCAATACAGGTGGAAGACATCCCACTGACCGCCTCAGTGCTTTGCCAAATGCGGTGGCCCCTGTCCTGAAGCCGCCTCTACATGGTGCTTCCCTTCGGTGTTTTGGGGAGGGGAAAGCAGCCTGCTCATTATCGCTGCCTGTGGTCAAGATGAGCATATAATTGTCTTCATTCTGCAGATGCCCACTGCTCCGTCACTCGGCCCTGCTATATGGATGCTCCCTCTCAGAGGACCGAGGAAACCAATGATGTTCCTAATGCTGTTGGAGGCATAATGGCCCCATTCTCTTCAGTGACCATCTCATCCCACGATTGCTGCTCTAGAGGGAAGCAACTTGCACCACCTGCATGCATCCCTGCACCATTAGTACCACTGACTGGTTACAGAGTGTGGAATGGATCCTCTGAACATCTGTGCGTAATGCCTCCATATATTCCACCACCTGTGCCTTCACTCTTCCACAACCAAACTAGCATCATCCCTCACCTCTTTCTCTGTTATGTTGATGATTGTATCGGTGCTGCCTTGTACTCCCGCGAAGGAGCTTGAACAGTTCATCAACTTCGCCAACACCTTCAACCCTGCCCTCAAATTCACCTGGACCATTTCTAATGCCTCCCTTCCCTTCCTGAAACTCTCCGTCTCCAGAAACCAACTCACCACTGACATCCATTTCAAACCCACTGACTCCCACAGCTAGCTCAACTACACCTCCTCTCACCCACCCTCCTGCAAAAATGCTCTCCTGTACTCTCAAATCCTCTGCCTCTGCTACATCTGTTCCCAGAATCAGGCGTTTTACTCTAGGACATCCCGAATATCCTACTACTTTAGGGATTGGAATTTCCCCTCCTCTGCAATTGAGAATGCGCTCAAGTGCATCTCCTCCATTTCCCGCACTTCTGCCCTCAAAGTCCCTCCCTCAACAAAAATAAGGATAGTGTCCCCTTAGTTCTCACGTACCACTCCACCAACCTCCAAATCCAACTCATCATCCTCCGACATTTCCACCATCTACAATCAGACCCCACCACCAAAGAGGTATTTTCTTCCCCACCCCTGTCTGCTTTCTGCAGGGACCATTCATTCCGCGACTCCTTCGTCAGCTCTACACTTTCCACCAACTTCTCCACCACAAGGCAAGAGGTGCAACACCTGCCCCTACACCTCCCCTCTCACCTCCTTCCAAAGCTCCAAATAATCCTTCCAGATCCGGCAGAGATTTACCTACACTTCATCCAACCTGATCTACTGTATCCGTTGCTCCCGATGTGGTCCCCTCTATATCGGGAAGACCAAATGCAGGCTTGGGAACTGGTTCGCGGAGCATCTGCTCTCTGCATGCACCAACCAACTCGACCTTCCAGTTGCCATCCATTTTAATTCCCCCTCCCACTCCCCTGGCAACATCCTCAGCCTCCTCCACTGTCAGAATGAGGCCGAATGTAAACTGGAGGAACAATACATGATGTTTCGCTTTGGGATCTAACAGCCCAATGGCTTGAATATTGACTTCACCAGCTTCAAAATCCCTCCAGCCCCAGCCTTATCCCATGCCCAGCCTTCCCCTCCCCCTCCTCCTCACCTCCGTGACCTGACCTAACCTGTGAATCTTCCTACTCACCTATCTGCTCCATCCTTCCTGCTGACCAACCACAATAATCTCCTGAGACAACAAGGTGCAGGGCTGGATGAACACAGCAGGCCAAGCAGCATCATAGGAGCAGAGAGGCTGACGTTTCGGGCCTAGACCCTTCATCAGAAAAGGGGGAGGGGAAGGGGGTTTTGAAATAAATAGGGAGAGAGTGGGAGGCGGATAGAAGAGGGATAGAGGAGAGGATAGGTGGAGAGGAAACAAACAGGTCGAAGAGGCGGGGATGGAGCCAGTAAAGGTGAGTGTAGGTAGGGAGTTAGGAAGGGGATAGGTCAGTCCAGGGAGGACGGACAGGTCAAGGGGGCGGGCCCTTGTTGTCTCGGATTCTCCAGCATCTGCAGTTCCTACTATCTCTGACACAATAATCTCCTGCCTGCATCCACCTATCACCATCCCACCTACCCTTCCCCCAGTCCGACCACCCTTCCACTATTTATTTCTGGGTAAACCCCTCCTCCTCCCCAATCCTGATGAAGGGTTTCAGCCTTACACGTTGACTTTCCTGCTCCTCGGATGCTGTCTGACCTGCTGTGCTTTTTCAAGCTTCACATCTATCAATGATTGAAATGAACTGGTCGGATGGGCAGACAGTGGTAAGTAGAATTTAACCTAGAAAATTTTGGGAAGACTAACAAGGCAAGGGAGTATATATTGAATGATAGGACCCTAGAGTGTATAGAGATCAGAGGGACCCTTGTTGTGCATGTTTAAGGCTTTGGTAGAAAAGCTGGGAGATAAGATAAAGCTGTATATAACAGTTAGGCCACAGCTGGAGTACTGTATGTAGATCTGGTCACTACACTACAGGAAGGATGTGATTGCACTAGAGAGGGTGCAGAGGAGTTTCACCAAGATATTACCCTGGCCTGGAGCTATGAAGTGAGACTATATGGGCTGGGGTTGTTTTCCTTAGAACAAAGAAAGCTAAGAAGGGACCTGATTGAGGTGTACAAGGTTCTGATGGGCATAGAGAGGGTAGATGGGAAGAAAAGAGTAGAGGGGTCAGTAACCAGGGAATAGATTTGGTAAAGGGCATGTAGTTTAGAGGGAATGTAAGGAAGACCTTTTGGCATAAGGGCTGGTGGGTATCTGGAACTCACTGTCTGAAAGAGTGATAGATGCAGAGGCTATTGCAAATTTTAATAAATATTTAGGTGAACACTTAAAACATCAGAACATTCAAGGTTATGGGCCAAGGGCTGAAAAATAGGACTTGAGTAGATACATGCTTGATGATTGGCACAGAGACAATGGCCAAAGGGCCTGTTTCCATGCTGTGAAACTCTATGACTAAGGAAAAACCAGCTTGTTGACTCTTTCTCGTCAAAGATGCTGCCTGAACAGCTGAGTATTTCTAGCATTTTCTGTTTTTACATCAGATTCCAACATCCAGTTTTTGAAGTACTATAAAGTTTGATCCTATCTGGATAACTAAACTATGACATAATCTAGATCAGTCTCGATGACGAAATTCCTCCTGATTGTTATCCAACAATTATTGCTGAAATTTGTGTCTATTAGTGCGAGAGTGAACACATGCTTTTAATGTACAGCTGAACGTCATCCCATAACAGCACCCATCCTGGCTGTGGCATCCTTTGTGGTTAATCAGCTTTTTAAACTTCCACATGATGCTTCCCTAGACAAGGTTACAGTTCTGTGTTTGTGCAATTGTATTTAATGCCTACAAACCACACAGTAGTTTTGTTTTCTGGACTTGAATAAATCATGGTCAAGACGTAAAAGAGAATAGAGGGGGAGGATTGAGAAAGAAATAGTTAACACAAACGTGGTAAGGCATTACGTTGGTCACATTTCAAAATGCCACACATAAAGTTGTTGCCTGGCAGAAACAGAAAGCAGGACTAAAACATTTAGCAAGCTTTTCCCTGTGGGCTGCTGAACCCAGCTATCAAGCTCAACTATGTACATGAATGCACGGAGTATGGTAAATATGAAGCTGAGTTACAGGCTGGGATTGCCCTGTAGAATATGATGTTATGGCTAGAACAGAAACCAGGTTCAAAGAACATCAGGACTGGGTGCTAAATGTTCCTGGATTCAGAGTGTTTAGGAAAGAAAGAAAATGGAGAGCATTGCAGTACAAGAGAGAGGTCTTGCCTGAGGAGAAAGGGAAAGAATCTATTTGGTTAGAACTAAGGAACGAAAAATGTGTAATTTTATTATTTGGTGCAGTCTGTAGACCACAACCATTGGAAGAATGTAGAGGAACACATTTGCACAAGATCAGGAAGGAGAAATCACATCTGATGTGAGACACAGCCTGAGTGAGTATATAGTTAGGGGAGTTTGGAGGCAGTGTGGGAATCGGTTGCAGAGGGGAAAAGGTGCTTTTTGTACAATTTTTTGGTTCATAGTTTGTAAGATTTTTTTAACAGGGTAAACTGAAGCCCAGGAACACAAAAGAAAGTGTGACAGCTCTGGAAAACTTATGTTTATTAGTTGGTAATCGCTCTAATTTGACTATCCATTATACATTACTTTCAGATTGAAGGTAAATAGGGGAAATACTTTCAGATTGCAAACTAAAAGACCAGTAGGAAATTTTTAAAAATCGAATTAAGAACTAAGTAAATAAACTAGAGATACAGGGCTAAGCGATGATTGACCATGATTGCCTTCATTGGTCAGAGCATTGATTTGGCTGATTAAGCCATCATGTTGCAGCTGTATAAGATATTGATGAGGCCACTTTTAGATTATTGCACACAATTCTGGTTGTCCTGTGATAGGAAGGATATTGTTAAACTAGAAAGGGTACAGAAAAACTTTACAAAGATGTTGCCGGGACTGGAGGGGTTGAGTTATATGGAAAAGCTGGATAGGCTGAGACTTTGAGATAACAAGGGGTAGAGCTGGATGAACACAGCAGGCGAAGCAGCATCACAGGAGCAGGAAAGCTGACGTTTCGGGCCTAGACCCTTCTTCTAGGCTGGGACTTTTTTCTCTGGAGCATCACAGGCTAAGGGGTAACCTTATAGAGGTTTATAAAATCGTGAGGGCATAGATAATATGAATAGCTAAGGTCTTTTTCTAAGGGTAAGGGAGTCCAAAACTAGAGGGCATAGGTTTAAGGTGAGAGGAGAAAGATTTATTCGGGACCTGAGGGGCAATGTTTTCACACAGAGCATGGAGCGTGTATGGAATGAGCTGCCAGACGAAGTGGTGGAGGCTGGTACAATTACAGCATTTAAAAGGTATTTGGACAGGTGCATGAATAGGAAGGATTTAGCGGGATAAGGGTCAAATGCTGGCAAGTGGAACTAGTTCAGTTTAGGATATCTGGTCAGCATGGATGAGTTGGAGTGAATGGCCTGTTTCTGTGCTGAGTGATTCTATGACACGATATGGGAGCTGGTAAGCTCTGTCGCAGTTTGGACTGACCACATCTGCAGCAGGTTGGTCTTGACAAAGGATTTCAGGCTGGAATGTTGACTTTCCTGCTCCTCTGATGCTGTCTGACCTGCTGCGTTTATCTAGCTTCACGTTTATTGACTCTGCAGCAAGTATTGGTTGCTTGAGAAACTCAAGCTCAGAGTTGATGAGCTGGAGTCCGAGCTTCGGTACAATATGACTCATCAGGGAGGGAGAGAGTTACTTGAACGCTGTGTTTCAGGAGGCAGTCACATCCTTCAGATTAACAGCAGTATCTCAAATGTGGATTAGTGGTCAGGGACAGGAGGGTGGTGACTGCGATGAAGCAGGTAGAGGGATCAGAATGAGCCTCAGCCCTTGAGTTTGTCTAACCGGTTTGAGATTCTTGCTCCTTGTGTGGATGATGTTGGGGGCCTGAAGGAAGGATGAGCAACCGACCATAGTGCTGTAATACAGGGACCCGTTCTAGAGAGGAGACAAAAGTGAAATGTCATTGTATATGGTGACAGTATAGTCAGGGAAATAGATGCTGTTCTCTGTGGCCTGATGGAGAGTCCCAAAGGCTGTGTTGCCTCCCTGATGCCCAGGTTCAAGATATCACATCTGGGCTGCAGAGGAACTTGGAGTGGGAGGGGAAAGATCCAGTTGTAGTGGTCCACATAGATACCGATAATATAGGGAGAAACGGGAAAGAGGTTCTGCTGAAGGAATAGAACATAGAACAGTACAGCACAGTACAGGCCCTTCAGCCCACGATGTTGTGCTGAACTTTTACCCGAAACCTAAGGTCTATCTAACCTCCACCGCTACCTTATACTATCATCCATATGCCTACCTAATAGCCGCTTAAATGCCCCTAATGAGGCCAACTCCACTACCCTCTCCGGCAATGCATTCCACGCCCTACCACTCTCTGAGTAAAGAACCTACCTCTGACTTCTCCCCGATATCTACCTCCTTTCACTTTATAACTATGTCCCCTTGTAAAAGCTATCTCCACCCTAGGAAAAAGTCTCTGGCTGTCTACTCTATCTATGCCTCTGATCATTTTGTACACCTCTATCAAGTCACCTCTCATCCTTCATCGTTCTAAAGAGAAAAGCCCTAGCTCTCTCAACCTTTCCTCGTAAGACCTTCCCTCCATTCCAGACAACATCCCGGTAAATCTCCTCTGCACCTTTTCCAAAGCTTCCACATCTTTCCTGTAATGAGGTGACCAGAACTGGACACAATACTCCAGATGTGGCCAAACCAGGCTTTTGTATAGCTGGAACATAACTTCACGGCTCTTGAACTCAATCCCTCTATTAATGAAAGCTAACACACCATACGCCTTCTTAACAACTCTATCCACCTGGGTGGCAGCTTTCAGGGAACTGTGAACATGAACCCCAAGATCCCCCTGCTCCTCCACACTGCCAAGAATCTTTCCGTTAGCCCTGTATTCTGCTTTCAAGTTTGTTCTTCCAAAATGAATCACCTCATACTTTTCAGGGTTAAACTCCATCCGCCACTTCACAGCCCAGCTCTGCATTCTATCAATGTCCCTTTGTAACCTGGAACAGCCCTCCGCACTGTCCACAACGTGACCCACCTTCGTATCGTCCGCGAACTTGCTAATCCACCCTTCCACTCCTTCATCCAAATCATTTACAAAAATCACAAATAGAAGAGGACCCAGAACAGATCCTTGTGGTACACCATTCGTAGCTGAGCACCATGTTGAATATTTTCCGTCCACTACCACCCTTTGTCTTCTAAGGGTCAGCCAATTCTGAATCCAGAATATGAGCAGATAAGGGCTAAATGAAAAAGCAAAACCAAAAAGGTAATAATCTCCAGATTACTACCTGAGCCACAAGCTCATTGGCAGAGGGTCAACACGATTAAAGAAATAAATGGCTAACACATTGGTGTGGGATAAATGTGTTCAAATTCATAGAACATTTGCTTCAGTGCTGGGGAAGGAGGAGCTGTTCCAATGGTACAGGCTCTAATTGAATCACACTGGGACCAGAGTCCTGGTGAATTGCATAACAAGCACTGTAGATAGGGCTTTAAACTAAATACTGGGCTGTTGGGAACAGCTGTTTAGAAAATTATAGAAAAAATTAAAGGAGTGGTGCCTCAGCAGAGGTTATTAAAGTTTCCGGAAGAAGTTATACAACAGAGAGTATGGAAAGGCTCAGGAATTTAACTTCAGGCACAGCAGATAAGGGAACAACTATGAGAAGGGGAGCAGTCAACGCAGGACTGAGGGTGTTGTACTTAAATACACACAGTATATGAAATGAAGAAAATGAGCTTTTAGTGCAGAATGAAATTGGTGGGTACAATGTTGTGGGCACCTTGTATGCATGGCTGCAAATGAATCAGAGCTGGGAACTAAGTAACAAAGGATACACACAATCCAGTCCATCAGTAAAACCAGCCTTCCTTCTATAGTCTCTGCCTACACTTCCCGCTGCCTTGGGAAAGCAGCCAACGTAATCAAAGACCCCTCCCACCCTGGTTATATTCTCTTCCACTCTCTTCCATCGGACAGAAGATACAAAAGTTTGCAAACACATACCAACAGATTTAAGAACAGCTTCTTCCCCACTGTTAGGAGACTTATGAATGGAGCTCTTATACATTAGGGCTGATCTTTCTCTGCACGTACAACACTATATTCTGCTCTATTATATAATAGAATCTCTATAGTGTGGAAACAGGCCCTTCGGCCCAACACGTCCACACCAACCCTCAGAATGTCCCACCCAGACCCATCCTCCTAATCTACACATTCCTGAACACTACAGGGTAATTTAACATGGACAATCCACCTATCCTGCACTTCTTTAGACTGTGGGAGGAAACCCTTGCAGACACAAGGAGAACCTGCAAACTCCACACAGACAGTCACCTGAGGGTGGGATTGAACATGGGTCCCTGGTGCTGTGAGACAGCAGTGCTAACCACTGAGCCACCATGCCACCTGATGTTCTTAGGTAAGGTATGATTTATCTCAACAGCACACAAAACAATGCTTTTCACTGTATCTCTGTACATGTGACAATAATAAATCAGATCAAAATCAAGTCAAGTCAAATCAAATCAAATCAAACACGTCCTATCAAAATGAAAGGCAGATGGACAGTGGGGGTGTTGCCTTGTTAGTATGAAACTGCAATAAATTGATAGCAAGAAGTGATATAGAGTCATAGCTGGGGAAGCTGAAAGGTCTGAAGTTGGATAAATCACCCAGACCAGATGGACTATACCCCAGGATTCTGAAGCAGATAGCTGAGGAAATTGTGGAGGTGTTGGTGATGATCTTTCAGAAATCATTGAAGTCAGGGAGGGTCCCAGAGGACTGGAAAATGGCTAATGTAAAACCTCTGTTGAAAAGGGAGGGAGGCAGAAGACTGGAAACTATAGGCCAGTTACCCTGACCTCGGTTGTTTAAAAGATTCTAGAGTCCATTATTAAGGACGAAATTGCTGAGTAGTCGGAAGTACATGGTAAAACAGGGCGTAGTCAGCACAGCTTCATCAAGCGGAGGTCATGCCTGATAAATCTGTTAAGAATTCTTTGAGGATGTAATGAGCAAATTAGACAAAGGAGAGCCAGTGGATGTGATATATTTTGGATTTTCAGCTGGCCTTTGACCAGGTACCTCACAGAAGGCTGCTAAATAAGAGTCCGTGGTATTAAGGACAAAGTACTGTCATGGATAGAGGTTTGGCTGATTTGCAGAAGGCAGAAAGTGGGGATAAATGGATCTATTTCAGAATGACAGCTGGTAACTGATGGAGTTTTACAGGGGTCTGTGTTGGGATCACAACTATTCATGTTATACATTATTGACTGAACAAAGGAACTGAGGGCATTGTTGGTAACTTTGCAGGTGACAGAAAGATAGGTGGAGGAACAGGTAGTAATGAGGAAGTGGGAAGACTGCAGAAGGACTTGGACAGGCTGGGAGAGTGGGCAAAGTAGCGGCAGATGGGATACAATGTGGCAAAGTGTGAGGTTATGTGTTTTGTTAGGAAGACCAGAGGTATAGACAACGTAAGGTTTGCAAGTTGAACAATCAGATGTTGCACATTATAGAGCTGTGCAATACTAAGTTGCTTTTTCAGAAGCAGTGAAAGGAAGAATTTGAGACTGAATGGCACTAAGAATCTTTTGAGTTCAGGGGAGTCTGCCTGACACCAGCCGTCAGGTTGAGCCACAGAGTGCTAAGAAGCTGTTATTGCCAAGAACAACAGAGTAGAAAGATACGAGTGCCTGCAGACAGAAAGCGTCCACCTCTCCTCCTGTCTCTCCTCCTGTAAAAACCAAGAAAGTTTAAAAGGGAGAATTCATACAAGAGAAGACCCAAGTTCTCATCATCAACGAACGAATCAAAGAACAACTGTCACCCTAAAGACAACAACGTATTATCAATGCAAAACACAAAGGGACAGTGAGAAAAATAACTTTTCACTTTGCAGTTTGGACTTTTGATCTTTGGAATTTGTTTAGCCTATCTATACTCCTTTCCCATCCATGGTATGTGTTGTACGGTTTGTCTTTTGCCTGTCTTAACTGTGATTGAGTAAGTGTGTATTTCGGGTTTTGAAGGGGTATAATTTAAGTTTCGTAAATTAGAATTCCTTTCTTTTCACTGTGAAGACCAGGTTGACCAGAGGCCGACAGTCAGACAAATACAAGGGGATTTCAGGCAATTTTGCTGGCTGTAGGTGATAGGAGACTTGCAGTGGTGGCAGTTATGCAAGTGTTCGGCTTCTCTTGGCCTCACAATTTGACTTAGAGGATGATGGCATATTGATAACATTACTGGATCAATCATCCAAAAGCCCAATTTAATGCTCCAGAGACATGAGTTCAAGTCCCACCATAGCAGCTAAGGAAATTTATATTCAATTTATTAATAATTCTAGAATTACATGCTGGTCTCATTAATGGTGGTCACTGAAATTGCCAATTTGTCAAAAAAAAGGCTTCTGGTTCACAAATATCCTCTAGGTGAGGAATTCTGCCACCCTTACTTAGTGTGGCCCACGTGTGATTCCAAATGTGTGGCACTGTGGTCAATACATGACATCTCTTTGAAATGGTGTAGCAAGCCACTCAGTGTATAGAAGCACTGCAGAGGAAGGCACAAGGACTTCAGTGCTTCAAGAAAGTATTTTAGCACCATGTTCTCAAAGACAGTTGGGTAAAGGCAAGTGCTGACTTTCTCAGTGATGTTGTCTTCCCAAGAATGAATTAAAAACAAGATTTTCAACTTCTAACAAGGCTCTGCTGTCAGAATTTACATGTATCTCAATGATCCCATCTGCAGTAAGCCCCAAAAAATAGACAGCAACATTAAAAGACCTGTGAATGGGGAAGAGAGCACTGAGTCCACCATTTCAGCTATTATTTGCCATTCTTATGGTTTCCAATAGAGGACAGGAGTTAAAATTCCTCTCTTGATGCTTGTTGTGATCTCTGAAACCAAAAGCAGACCTGTCACATCAAAAGGTGTTGACAAACTGAATTAAATCCACTGATGTGGTGTTGATTAAGATCTTAATCCTCCACATAGGGAGACCTTTCATGTCAGTCTCCTGAAACACAATATTAAATTGAGCCTGTCTAAGTGGATACGAAATTCCACTAATATCAAGATAAACATTATTATGGGATTCATTGGTCAGGAGGTTGGAAAAGATTGTTTCTCATCAGTTCAGTTTATAAAGAGCATTGTGCTTCAGCATTTAGTGGAGAGAGTTTAAATTGCACTCAGGTATTGAGGGCTGCAGTTTATCTTGTGACTATCTAGCAGCTTTTAAAATAACATTTTGACAGAAAAGCTGTTTTCAAAACCCATTACTAATCTCTTATAAATTTAAGAACTGCTGCCAGCCAATCATTTTTTGTGGTGTCCCTTTGGCTTTAGCCTTTCTTTTTATAACTGTGAAACTATGCAGTTTCTGTCGTAGAATATGCACAAATATTTTCACATAAAAATGGCAAGTTGCACTGGTCCATTAGTTGAAGTGGTTTTGTTGGACTGTCAGCAAGGAGACTCAAGGATAGATTGACAAATCAGAACTTTTTTCGAATCAAGTTTTAACGTTTACGATGTGTCACCTGCCCTCTGCGCATGATGGGCACCAGCGCATCTTGCTTGATATTGATGAAGAAAAATTTGATGCAAATGACTTCAGTGATAGAAGCGAAAATTTATCCTTCCTCCCGTGGCTTGTGAATGTGGAGCTGCAGTACAAGTTTAGCAGGCTCCAGATTTTGATTCCAGTCTATGCTGGGCTGCAGATTCAACTGAAGCAAGTGTAGGGATGACACAGCCCACCTCCACTCTCCTAGGTTGCAGGTGGGATAACACCAGCCACTATATACTTCTCCCTGATTGCTGCTCAATACCCTCTATGTATGTATAAACACCCAGAGTGAGTAGGATAACACGGTAGACTAGCATGTTGGCATTTGTTATTCAGATGATGGGGTGATAGTGACATCGTAGTAATGTCTGTAGACTGGCAATGCAGAGGCCCAGCCAAATACAGTTGGAACATGGGTTATAAAGGTGTAATTTAAATTCATTTAATAATTTGTTGTGAAAAGTCTGGGATCAAAACTAACCTCACTAATGTGACCAATGGGGGTAACTGTTGTAAAAGCCAATTTAATTTACTAATGTCCTTCGGGGAAGGAAACCTGCCAACCTTACCCGATCAGACCCACATGTGACTCCAGATCCACAACAAGACGGTTGACTCTGAGCTGCTTGCAATTTAACTGACAATTCGGGATGGATAACTTATACAGACATTGCCAGCAATGCCCCACCTCATGATGGAATTTAAAAAACTGGGCTAAATATTGCAAAAACAGCTGGTGTGGAACCAGTGCATTGTAGAAGAGTGGAGAAATCTGAATGGGGAAAGTGGAGTATTTTGGCATAGTTTGGAGTAGTTTTGAAGTTTACTTGCAGGTAACACATGTCAGGTAGGGAAGGTGGACTAATTTCCACATCATAAAAATATATTGTCACAAAGCATATGAAACATGAGGAGTGGTCAAGGCAGATGTTGCGTGTTTGATTTTTCCTCCTGAAGTAGAGTTAGCACATACGAGGCATTCCTTTGAGAACCACATGCTTTGATCAATGAGTGGCAGGACCAGGGCGTGTTGCAGCATTTTCACCTCAGTGAACAAACTTCACATTACACATTCCTGCAAAAAGCTTAAGTCAGCATGCATTCCAGTGACAGGACATACTTGATAATGCCTGATGCTGCCACCTGTTCCCCCATACCATAGTTGCTAATCATTTGAACAAACAAAATTTACAAGTCCAGCAAGGGAATGTGATGCATCATTGATGTCAAGAAAGGTTACCGTACATCATATTGATGCAAGAAGGTCTGACATATCACTGAAATATTTTGGTGCTTCTTAAAGAGCAATTTATCATAATTATAGCTGGTGCAACTTTTTCAATTAATCTGAGCAGTGTTGTTGTCAGACCCTGGAAAGCTGGAAGATTAATACAATCATTTTACTGTGAAGATATAATTTTTAGGGATTTCTTGATGCGAAAGAATCTGTGATTGTTTGGAAAATTCCTGATCCAAGTAATACACTGGTAAAGAGCAACCAAACACCTTTAATGCTAGAAATATTTGCAACAGGTACTGACTAGCTGCTGGGTTCTTCCTTTTGCATTTGTTATTGTCTACATACCTTGGAATTATTATAGCACATCTATACAGCAATTTGTGAGAACAAAGGCCCTTAAGATCAGAGTAACTCTTTCATCGACCTCCAAGGAGTAAGTTAGATGCTTTCAAACTACATAAACTTTTACGTAGAGGAAAGAATAATGTAGAACAAAGTATAGATTTGAGCAAAAACTATGAGGCAAAGAAAACTCAAACCAACAAAATACAGAGGTGTGATGAACACTTATAAGTAGCTTGGGATGTTTTGCTATGTTAAAGGTGTTATGTAAATGCATATTGTTATCACAAAGGCAGCGGTATAGAGTGATGGGGACAAAAGTTCTGGGATAATGATAAACAAAATTATTGGGGTGGTGGGAGGATCTTAGACTTCCACCTAACTAGGTGGACCAAGCGGCCTTCACTATCCAGATTTACTTTCATGATCTTCTGTATTCGGTTGTTAAAGTGATATTGTCAGTATCTCCCAAACACTCAGCCTTATCTTTGTTTTGTCTTCCAAAGTTTGTTACTAATATTTAATAACAAATATGGTGACATGGTAGCTGAGTGGTTAGCACTGCTGCCTCACAAAGCCAGGGACCCGGATTTGATTCCACCCTTGGATGACTGTCTGTGTGGAGTTTGCATGTTCTCCCCATGTCTGCATGGGTCTCCTCCGGGTGCTCTGGTTCTTCCCACAGTCCAAAGATGTGCAGGTCAGGTGGATTGATCATGCTAAATTGTCCAAAGTGTCCACGGGTATGCAGGCTATGCGGGTTAGCCATGGGAAATGCAGGGTCATAGGGATGGGGTGGGATGCACTTCAGAGGGTTGGTGTGGACTTGATGGGCTGAATGGCATGCTACCACACTGTAGAGATTCTAAGCATCTCAGTGATATGAAATGGCTTTCTGTTTGTGGGGATGATTTACTGCTGGATTTTTCTTAATGTCTGCCATAACCTCAATGGAATGCCTACGTAGACTTAAGGTAATTCACCCTTTTTGCAATCTCTGTAGAGACTGATAACTTAAAAAAAGATATCTGAAATCCAGTGACAAACTGAAAGGATCACACATTTCAAACTTTAAGACTTTAACTGTATTAAACTAACTAAAAGCAATGTTGTCAAAACCCTAAAATGAAAGGAAAATACTGCAGATGCTAAAAATTTCAATAAAATAAAATCAAAGTGCTGGAGAAACTCAACAGATTTGGCAAAATCATGGAAAAGAAACAGAATAAATATTTCAAGTCCAAAAATAGTCACATTAGACTCAAGATGTTAACTGGATCAGAGATAGTAGGAACTGCAGATGCTGGAGAATCCGAGACAACAAGGTGCAGAGCTGGATGAACACAGCAGGCCAAGCAGCATCATAGGAGCAGAAAAGCTGACGTTTCGGGCCTAGACCCTTCATCAGAAATGTTAACCGTAGATGTTAACTGTTTGCTTCTCTTTTGATGTTGTCAGACTTGCAGAATTTCTCCATTTTTGTTTCTATTGTTTAAGCCCTATTGAGTAAGCAACTTGTAATTTAAAGTACAGAACAGATTCTCCATTTAATATTTGAAACAAAAAATCCTCTACATAATTATACTTTGCTTCATCCCCAGTGAACAATGAAAACAGGCTGCCTATGTCTCTCTCCTCTCTTACTATCTTTCTCTTGACTCAATCTCACTTACTGTTTTGCTCTATCAATCTCTCTATCTCATTCTTTCACTTCTCTCTCTCTCTCTCTCTCATTCATTTTCTCTGTCTCTTGCACTTTCACTCTTTCTCTCACTCTCTCTCAGATTCTTGCACACTGAGCAACTCCGTCTCAGATTCATGTCTCTGAGCTTCAGGGATATTTCAACAAAAGTCCTGTAACCTGATAATACAACAGCTTGCTATTGACTCTTCCACTCTCAAGACTGGCTCAAATGTAGTGAGGGGTACTCCAAGTTCCAAGCTGTCAATTGTGATAAGAGACTCTCTAATCAGAAGCACAGACAGATGTTTCTGCGGCTGACGGTGAGACATCAGAATGGTGTGTTGCCTGCCTGATGCCAGGATCAAGGATATCTCGGAGAGGGTGCAGAATATTCTCAAAGGGGAGAGGGACCAGCAGGAGGTTTTTGTACACATTGGAACTAACAACATAGGAAGAGATAAGGCTGAGATTCTGAGGAGAGAATATAGTGAGTTAGGCAGGAATTTAAAAAGGGGGTCCTCGAGGGCAGTAATATCTGGATTACTACCAGCGCCACAAGCTAATGGGGGTAGGAATAGGAGGGTAGAGCAGATGAATGCATGGCTGAGGAGCTGGTGCAGGGGAGAAGGATTCAAATTTTTGGATCATTGGAATCTCTCCTGGGGTAGAAGTGACCTGTTTAAGAAGGATAGATTGCACCTGAATTGGAAGGGAATTAATATACTGGTGGGGAGATTTGCTAGAGCTGCTCGGCAGGATTTTAACTAATTGGGGGAGTGTGGGGGTTAGTGGTAGGGAGCCAGGGAAATAGTAAGGAAGAAGATCAGGAACAAAAGCAAGGTTGCTGGAAAAGCTCAGCAGTTCTGGCAGCATCTGTGAAGGAAAAAACAGAGTTAACGTTTCGGGTCCGGTGACCCTTCCTCAGAACTGGTTTTTGTTCCCGATTTACAGCCTCTGTAGTTCTTTCGGTTTTATTAAGAAGGAAGATCAGTCTGAAACTGATACAGTTTGGAAAAGGAGTAAGTCAGACAGTCAGGGCAGGCAGGAACAAAGCAGAGAATGAGGTAGGACTGAAAAAGTAAACTGCATTTATTTCAATGCCAGAGGCCTTACAGGTAACATGGATGAACTCAGGGCATGGTTGGGAACATGGGACAAGGATATCATAGCAATTACAGAAACATGGCTCAAGGATGGACAGGACTAGCAGCTTGATCTTCCAGGGCATAGTTGCTATAGGAGGGATAGAAGAGAGAACAAGAGAGGAGAGGGAGTGGTGTTTTTGATTAAGGATAACATTACTGGTATACTTAGGGAGGATATTCCAGGGAATACATCCAGGGAAGTTATTTGGGGACAACTGAGAAATAAGAAAGGAATGATCACCTCACTGGGATTGTACTATAGATCTCCCAATAGTCAGCGGGAAATTGAAAAACAAATTTGTAAGGAGATCTCAGTTATCTGTGAGAATAATAGGGTGGATATGGTAGGGAATTTTAACTTTCCAAACAAGTACTGGGGACTGCCATAGTGTTAAAGACCTGGATGGAGAGGAATTTGTTCAACGTGTACAAGAGAATTTTCTGAATCAGCATGCAGATGTACCTACGAGAGAAGGTGCAAAACTTCACCCACTCTTGGGAAATAAGGCAGAGCAGGTGACTGAGGTGTCAGTGGGGGAGCACTTTGGAACCAGTGACCATAATTCCATTAGTTTTAAAATAGTGATAGAAAAGGATAGACTGGATCTAAAAGTTAAAGTTCTATATTGGAGGAAGGGCAATTTTGACGATATTAGGCAAGAACTTTGAAAAGTTGATTAGGGGCAGATGTTTGCAGTTAATGGAACGGCTGGAAAATGGGAAGCATTCAAAAACGAGATAATGAGAATCCAGAGGCAGTATGTTCCTGTTAGGGTGAAAGGCAAGGCTGGTAGGTGTGGGGAATGGTGGATGACTAGAGAAATTCAGGTTTTGGTCAAGAAAACAGAGGAAGCATATCTTAGGTATAGACAGCAGGGATTGAGTGAATCCCTAGAGGAGTATAAGGGCAGTAGGAGTATAGTTAAGAGGGAAATCAGGAGGGCAAAAAGGGGACATGGAATAGCTTTGGCAAATAGAGTTAAGGAGAATCCAAAGGGATTCTACAAATACATTAAGGAGAAAAAGGTAACTAAGGAGAGAAACGGGCCCCTTAAAGTTCAGCAAGGCCACCCATGGGTGAAACTGCAGGAATGGGGGAGATACTAAATGAGTATTTTGCACCAGTGTTTACTGTGGAGAAGGATATGGAAGATAGAGAACGTGGGGAAATAAATAGCGACATCTTGAAAAATGTCCAATTATTTTCAGGAGGAGGTGCTGAATGTCTTAAAATGCATGAAGGTGGATAAATCCCCGGGACCTGATCAGGTGTACCCTGGACTATGTGGGAAATGAGGGAAGAGATTGCTGGGCCCCATAC
Organism: Rhincodon typus; assembly: GCF_021869965.1. NCBI lineage: Eukaryota > Metazoa > Chordata > Chondrichthyes > Orectolobiformes > Rhincodontidae > Rhincodon > Rhincodon typus. Next base: position 5,060,100 of record NC_063347.1, read on the forward strand.
TGAGATATTTGTATCATTGATAGCCATAGGTGAGCTGCCGGAAGACTTGAGATTGGCTGACATTATGCCACTATTTAAGAAGTGTGGTAAGGTAAAACCAAGGAACTACAGACCAGTGAGCCTGGCATCAGTGGTGGGCAGGCTGTTGGAGGGAATCCTGAGAGACAGGATTTATATGTATTTGTAAATGCAAGGACTGATTAGGAATAGTCAATATGGCCTTGTGCGTGGGAAATCGTGTCTCACTAACTTGATTGAACTTTTTGAAGAAGTAACAAAGAGGATTGATGAGGGTAGAATAGAGGATGTGATCTATATGGACTTCAGCAAGTCATTAAAGAAGGTTCCTCATGGTAGACTGGTTAGCAAAGTGATCACACAGAATACAGGGAGAATTAGCAATTTGGATACAGAATTGGCTCAAATGTAGAAGATAGAGGGTGGTAGTGGAGGGTTGCTTTTCAGACTGGAATCCTGTGACCAGCGGTGTGCCACAAGGATCGGTGCTGGGTCCACTGCTTTTTGTCATATATATAAATGATTTGGATGTGAACATAGGAGGTATGGTTAGTAGGTTTGCAGATAACACTAAAATTGGAGGTGTAGTGGACAACGAAGAAGGTTACCTCAGAGTGCAACGGGATCTTGATCAGATGGGCTGCTGGGCTGAGGAGTGGCAGATGGAGTTGAATTTAGATAAATGTGAGGTGCTGCACTTTGGAAAGGCAAATCAGGGCAGAGCTTATACACTTAATGGTAAGGTCCTGGGGTGTGTTGCTGAACAAAGAGACTTTGGAGTGCAGGTTCATAGTTCCTTGAAAGTGGACTGTCAGGTAGATAGGATAGTGAAGAAGGTGTTTGGTATGCTTGTCTTTATTGGTCACTTCATTGAGTATAGGAGTTACGAGTTCATGTTGCAGCTGTACAGGACATTGGTTTGGCCAGTTGTGGAGTATTGCATGCAATTCTTGTCTCCCTCCTGTAGGAAGGATGTTGTGAAACTAGAAAGGGTTCAGAAAAGATTTACGAGGCTGTTGCTGAGATTGTAGGGTTTGAGCTATAGGGAGAGGCTGAATAGGCTGGGGCTATTTTCTCTGGAGCATTGGAGGCTGAGGGGTGACCTTATAGAGGTTTATAAAATCATAAGGGTCATGGATAGGGTGAATAGGCAAGGTCTTTTCCTCAGGGTGGGGGAGTGCAAAACTAGAGGGGCATAGGTTTAAGGTGAGAGGGGAAAGATACAAAAGGGACCTAAGGGGCAACTTGTTCACACAGAGGAGGTGGTGCAGGCTGGTACAATTACAACATTTAAAAGACATTTGGGTGGGTATATGAATTCGAAGGGTTTAGAGGGATATGGGCCAAATGCTGGTAAATGGGAGTAGGTTTATATAGTATATCTGGTCGGCATGGACGAGTTGGACCGAAGGGTCTGTTTCCGTGCTGTATATCTCTATGACTGTATGACACAGTTCCATGGCAACATGGATTACGTGGCTCTTCTCTCTCGGTAGGAATGCTAATTAGTTATCTTTCAGATCCCCAACTCCCATTCTTTCTTACAATGTAATCAACTCTTAGTATGACTGGTAGTATGTCCATTTACAAAACTGGCATGCCTAACACCTGACTTTCAGACCTGGAGACTAATAATTCACCAACAGTTATCACAAATGGCCTTACCGTTGCCCACAGGTGTGAACATCTCACACCTTCTTCCCAGTAAACTGAGCCTCACTGTCCCTATAGAACCATAGAATTGTACAGCACAGAAAGAGACCCTTCAGTCCAACTGGTCCATGCTGACCAGATATCCTAAATTAATCTATTCCTGTTTGCCAGCATTTGGCCCATATCCCTCTGAGCCCTTTCTATTCATGTACCCATCCAGGTGCCTTTTAAATGTTGCAATTGCACTAGCCTCTAACAGCTGCCTCTGGTAGTTCGTTCTGTCCATGCATCACCCTCTGCGTGAAAAAGCTGCCCCTAAGGTGCCTTTGAAATCTTTCCTCTTGCACCTTAAACCTAAGTCCTCTAGTTTTGGACGCCCCTACCCTGGGGAAAAGACCTTGGCTATTAAAGACCTTGGCTATTTACCCTATCCATACCCCTCATGGTTTTATAAACCTCTATAAGGTCACCCTCAGCCTCTGATGCTCCAGGGAAAATAGCCCCAGCCTAACCAGCCTCTCCCTATAGCTCAAACCCTCCAAGCCTGGCAACATCCTTGTAAATCTTTTCTGAACCATTTCAAGTTTAGCAACATCTTTCCCAAAGCAGGGAGGCCAGAATTGAATGCAGTATTCCAAAAGTGGCCCAACCAATGTCCTGTACAATGGCAAAATGATGTCCCTACTCCTATACTCAATGCACTGACCAATAAAGGCAAGTGTACCAAACTCCTTTTTCACTACCCTGCCCACCTGCAACTCCACCTTCAAGAAACTATGAACCTGCATCCCAAGGTCTCTTTGTTCGGCAACACTCCCCAGAACCTTACCATTGAGTGTATAACTCCTGCCCTGATTGGCCTTACCAAAATGCAACCAAGTCTTCCCAGCTTGTTATTCAGCAGGATTTGGAGCACATCATATGACACACTTCATGGCTCCATTTTATCTTAAAAATTACATAAGCAGCCCCAAAAAATAACAAACTAAAAACATTGTAACATCCCAGTGTGTCTGACCTCAATAAAAGCAGAAAACTTATCTGATTGTGCTTCTCAGAAAGTTGCCACAACAGATGAAATTCCATAGAGCAAGAGCAAGGACAGGACATTGGCTGACCCTGTACAAAGTAGTTCAGGACATTGGCTGTCCTTACATAAGCTGGCATCCAACACAATGTATTGCCCAATTGTTTTGACTTTGTGGGATTGGTTCAGGCAGCACCAATAAAATATTTTATTTGTATCAAATATAAAGTTGGTTACTGTAATGAAGAAGGGTCACCGGACTCAAAACGTTAACTCTGATTTCTCTTCACAGGTGCTGCCAGACCTGCTGAGCTTTTCCAGCAACTTCTGTTTTTGTTCGTGACTCTGTCTTCATCATTGTATGCTTTGAATCTTCAGTTGGTTTGAGATCTATTTTTAACCTGCGTATAAAAGCAACAGAGGTCACTTGTTTGTGAAAGCTGAGTAAATAGATGTCATTCTTATAATATCGAGCCCTCGGTTCTTCTGTCAGTGTTTTGAGGATCTTATTTTCTGATTCCATCCATCTTTTAAGTGAAGACTGCAAAGCTGTGGCCTTGCATAAATCTTCAAACTCCTCGAATGTTCAGTGACACTTAGTTTATTTGGCAGCTAGACAGAATGTATTGAAATCTCACATGTAGTATCTCTGTACAATGGTTTGAGTTTCATTTTACCAGAGAAATTGCTATTTCTTCAGTTCAGTCACACAAACAATTGAATGCAGCGTTACTTCCACTGTTTGGATGTTTTAAAAAAAAATCAATTCGTGTCCCATGGGAACTGCTCGTCTCTCATGGTGCGCATAAACTTAAGTAAACCTAGTTTTTCTTCTGAAGTAAAAACAAAAATGCTGGAAACACTGAGGAGGTCAGGCAACATCTGGTGAGAAAGAAACAAGAAGAAGGGTCCCAACCTGAAACGTCAACTTTCCTGCTCCTCTGATGCTGCCTGGCCTGTTGTGTTCCTCCAGCCCCACACTGTGTTGTCTCTGTCTCCAGCATCTGCAGTTCTTCCTGTCTCAGAGTTAATGCTGAGCACTGTTTCTCATTTTTTTTGCTGTTCTATCCAACACCCTGGTGTTCTGTGCAAGACTGACGATTTAGTCACAGGGATTTGCTTAGTTGGGAGATCACAATGGAAGAGAAAACCATGTAATTTGATGAACAAAATGTGAAATGGTCTGCAGTTGCCCATTTTGCACTGCCACGGTAATGCATTGCTTCTCTTCTGCACCTCTTCTCATGATTTTCTGTGCTTTTGCTTCAGCGAAAGATCTAAGGAAGCACCAAGAAAGGAGGAGATGGCCTTTATAGGACTTGGAAGGAAGATATAGATAACTTAATGTCCTAACAATAACATTTATTTTCTCGGCTCCTTTTACATCCCATGACAATTCTCACATGCATTACAAGGCAAAACTTGACATCAAACCACAAAAGTTGATATTAGGACTGATAAGCAAAATATTGGATCAAAGAAAGCTGTTAAGAAGTGCACTAAGGGGAGGAAAGTAAGGTTGAAAGGTTTGGAGAGGAAACTTTAGGGCTTGGGATCTTGGCAGCTGAAGTCATGGTCCCCTGTAGCAGAGCAATTAAAATTGGGGATGCCCCAGAGGTCAGCATTTGATGAACTCTGGTTTCTTAGAGCATTATGGGACTTGCAAGGATTAGACAAAGAGGACAAAGCCCAAGGATTTGGAAACAAAGAATTTTTTTTGTGAAATGCCCAGCACCAAAAATGCCTTGAATGGCCTTCATCCTAGCAGCATTTTATTCTTTCATTTATTGGTCAATTGATAATCCTGGAGTAATTGAGGATGACTTTCTTCAAAGAAGTAATACATTCCTGTAGAGATAAGTAATCTGTCTAAATAAAGCACTAACTTGCAACAGAAATTCACTGTCAAATATACAAAGTGTTTGCAACAGGAATTTAACGTCAAGCAGAGAAGGGAAAAAGTACTTAGACACTTACTGTGGAGTTGGTGTTCTGAGACACCTCGGTTAATTGATAATGACTTTTGGGCTCACAACAATGATGCAGTTAATTTAAGATCAAGGAGCACAGTCGAGACCATTGGAAAGTCAATGAAATTGTTGAATATAGCCAGTAAGGCCAAAAAGAACATTGCAAAAGCATTACTTGCGATTTATCCAGTCTGCTTATTTTACCCTTTCAAATATTAATCTGAGGCAGTGAAATCAATGAAGCGCTTAATTTATACACCAGAGAAATCTTGGTGCATTAGTTGTTGTCACAGTAATAGAGTCAACTCCGTCAAACCTAGCTCGAACCCCCTGGTGCTTTGATAAGCAGCTGCTTTTGACCTCTCACTTCTCCCCAAGGAATATGATATTGGACAAGTAGATGTTACTGATGAGCACTGAAACATTGGTTAAAAGGAAAAGTACAAGAATAGATATGTTAGATGGCTTATTTCCTGCTAACTCTGAGGAATTGAATATATGATCTGGGTCATCAGTTCAATACAGTGCAGAGGAACTATTACATTGTCAGAGATGCAGCTTTTCAGGTGTGATGTTAAATGAATCACCACTGTGCCATTTTGGTGACAGAAAAGATCACGTATGTTGCTTTTGAAAAAGAACATGAATTTGTCCGGAAGTTACAGCCAACACTCATCCCTCAGTTAACACCACTGAAACCAAGTTATCTGGTCATTCATCCCATGTACCAATTGCGGGACCTTGCTGTGTGTGAGTTAGCTTCTGTGTTCCCTGTGTACACTTCAAGAGTAATTCATTAACTATGAAGCATTTTTCAAATTCATGAAGATGTGAAATGCAAGTTCTTGCAGCCTACTCAAACATGATATAAAGACATTATTATAATTGTCACAAACTATAAATCTTTGCTGCCCATTCTGGTGGCGTCTGATGCCCTAATAAACCAGCTGGTTGGATTGAAAGGCAATTACTTTGTGAGGGGAATAGGCAGCTGGTAATATGTTGCTGTGCTGTAATTCAATTGAGCATGTTCAGTGACCACAAGAAGGCACAAGAGTAAACCTGAGTGCTTCATTAATATCTTTGCATCCCTCGCCAGTGAGCTCACTGTGAAGCTAGGTGGAAGGCCAAGGTCTGTCCTGCTGGGGTGCTACTGAGGTTGCAAAGAGAGAACAAAGGTACCTGAGGAAGTAGAGATCTGCTGATAGCAAGCTTGGCTTTTTAAAAATTCCATGGATTATAAGGTCGAGGGAAGTGTGTAGGATTGACGAATCAGTTAGTTGCCTCTTTTAAAGCAGTAAAAATCTAAACTTGAGCAGCAGGATCAGCTGGAATATCATCTGGAGTGCACTGGTTAGCTATAGGAGTAACAGCTGTAGCTGGCACCATGCCAAGATACAGCTGATGCTGTACCCCAGCTGGTACCAGCACTCAGGTTTACGTTCCTATCTTAAAAGGCACAACTGACAATTACGGTGATGATAGCAGGTTTATATATAATTATTTGTGTTATAACCACAGCATATTTCAGCAGCAGTTAGCTGTTAGTTGTGTTCAGGCTGTTCCTTCTTACCTGTTGACTTTCCTGTTTTTGTTGGGTAAGTTTCCTCTGATGAATCACTAACTTTTTCTACCACAAGCAGACTGCTTATTAGCCTCAAGGTCCTTTGTTGATGGGGTGGGGACAAAGAGTCAGGTTACTAAGATAATCTTTCTGAGCCATTATGTATATCCGAGCAGTTAAATTGCAGTTATTTCTCATTGTTCCACTATCATCTTGAATTGACCACTGTACTGCACTGGACAAAACAGTTCCACTTTTTTTGCCACATGTATACTGGTGAAGGCGTTCTCTGGTGGGACTGTAAAGAAACACTCCTTATTCCTACTTTCTATCACACAGTTGAAAAGCTACTTCAGAAGCGGAAGGATATTAGTAGGATAAGTATAAATATTAAGTATGAATTGAATAGTCAAATCATCATTTTCCTTTCCTGCTCCTCTGATTAAAAAAAATTGTGCTGACTTTGGAAAGCAATTCAGTCAGTCCTACTTCATTGCTCTTTTCATATAATCGTTGCATTTTGTTCTCCTTAAAGCATTTATCTTTTTTTTTGAAAGATTGAAGGTGCATCTGCATACACTAACCTATTAGACCGCAGCATATGCTAAATCCTAACAACTTATTGTGTAAAAATATTTTTCCTCTTGCTACTTCTGATTCTTTATACTGTTCCCTAAATCTAAATTATTCACCCTTCAATAGTAGGAAATAGTTTCACTTTATGTCCTCTATCTAAACCTTGCTTGATATAAAACACCTCTATCCATCTCTTAGCCTTCTCTGGTTTAACAAAAATATATCAAATAGGAGCAGCCATAGAACACTCAGCCCCTTGAACCTGTTCCACTATTCAGTGATGTCATGGTTTATCTGATTACTTCACATTACCACTTACATACGATAACCTTTTAACCCCTAGCTTATCAAAATTCTATCTACCTGCCCTTGTAAAATATTAAAAGTCTCTGGCAGATTCTTCGCAGGCATAAATACTGTGGGACATGGCAAGAAAGTTGGGAAAATTGGGTGAGATGACCAGTGAGGGGCTTCCCAACATTGAGAGTAAGGAAGTCCTATTTTCCAACCAGGGGGTTGTTCTGTAGTCTCCATTCAGACCTAATGAACACACAAACTCATCATTGCATGTAACTAGGTGGCCCCAATTCCTGGTTTGAAAGTCAGAGCAGTTTCCTGGTGACTCCAGTTCAGCACTCACTCCTCTGGCCCTCCATCAGTCACCGATACCTCAAGGAGCTCTCCATGGGAAGAGACCATTTTCACCTACCGCCATCCGCCAAGGCCTGCAGGTGTGACTGTTGACAAATCAGGGTGCCAGTTTCCCTTTGTCCAATGTGTCTGGGGCAATTGGCAGGAACCATGCAGATCAGCTGTGGACTACCAGCACAACTGGAGTTTAAAGGTGACACTGCCACTGGGAATCCTGGGCGGTCCCAGCAGTGGTTAGTATGTCTTCCTATGGAGAATGGCAGATTATGATGAGTGGGTTGCTACTGTAGAGTAGTGAATAGGTAACGAATCAAGATTGGGAAGATAGCATGAGAAAACTCACAAGGGCCTGCAGATAGAAACCCTCCATGAATCTTGCCAAAAATTACAGTCTGTCAATTTCTGGTAAATTTCAGCACTCTGTTTCAATCGCTTTTGAGGAAGAAAGTTCCAAAGTCTCTTAATCCTCATGAGAAAATATTTCTCCCCATCTCTGTCTTAAATGGATAACCTCTCATATTTAAGCTTCTTGAATTTCCTACAACAGAAAATATCATTTTCACATGCACCCTGTCAAGAGCCCTCAGGATCTTATATATTTCGATAGAGTCATTTGTTACTTTTCTACACTCCAGCCAGTACACCTACAGCTTGTCCAACCTTTTCTCAAAAGATAACCCTTCCATTTCAGATTTTAGCCTAATGCCTTGTTTGAACCACTTCCAATGCATTTACATCCTTCCTTAAATAAGGAGAATAAAAAGGTGAATACTGTGCATGTTGTCCTCACCAGTGCCCTGTGTTGCAGAAACAAACCCAGATTTTCTAGCCTATCCATGTAACAGTAATTCTTCACCTCTGGACCTCTTCTCGTAAATTACATAATGTGCCCACCCCAAAGATTTTACATCTTTTCTGATGTTGAGCCTAGAATTGCATGAAGTCCTCCCACATGGATCTGAAAAAGACACCACTGACACTAAAGTCAATTCTAAAAATGTTTAAATATTCCAAGTATAAAGTGTCTTCACACCAGTCAACCTGACCCATGTTTTATTTGTGTTATATTCACACATTGTGTTCAGATGTCTGTGGAAATTATAACAGTTGCTAATTTTGAACCTTTGAAACCTTTGATTGCCTCATAGGATCTTCTAAATCAACTACTTATTTTTCCCACAGAAGCGGTTTAGATTCCTAACTTTGTAATTATTTTAAAACAACGATAAGGAAACCCAGAGTTCAGATGCACAGCTTTCTAATCAACAGAGCTATTGGAAAATTGTGGAACAATATTGTAAAAATTCTATAGATTTCTCCTCATTTCTTGTGGAAAAATAATGCAATTATTTGATACTTGACAAATTGTACGAATGATTCACATTTGTTTTAAGTGAATTGGTTTAAAATCTGCCCACTCTTTACCAGTTCACTATCAGGCTGGTGTGAATTTGTGTGCGTGTGCATTTGTGTAAATATTTCACTGTCTCTCTCCCACAAACGTCTGGCTAAACTAGAAGAATTCTGCATGAGTAAAGTTTGGGGCATTCTCAACAAAATCTGTCCTTTCTTTTGGAAATCTTACTCAGGCAAACCGTAGGAAGTCTTTTGAGGGGATGAAAAATGCACAATGCCACGTAAATAAGGGATGGGTCACAGGTGTTGGCCTAGCCTAAATTGCCCACATCTCTTGAAATAATTTAGAAAGCTGCATGCATTACACAATGATGGTGTTAAGGTCCATTCAGTGTGGAGTATAGCAAGCTTTGCTTTACAAAGGATCGTACAGTGCCTGACCTGACAAACCTTGATGCTGGCACCGGATGGCAACAGGTGGAAGAAAGCAAAATATTTCACTTGCCAATGCTGATACTTTCCAGCCTGATGAGTATAAAATTCATTGAAAAGAAATAAGCTTGGTTGGCAAAAGTACTGATTATACCAAACCTCCTCTTTTTCCCTCACCTCATAGCACACAATTATCTTTTTTTCACCAGGGAATTTAATGGTGTTTGACAATTGTAAAGGAACAGTTGGTGCATGTATAGCAAATCACAGATATTCATCATCATTGTCAATCTTAGCTTGGTGGTGGCACTCTTTCTTCCAACAGTGTAGATTAAGGCCCCACCCTAGGACTTGAGTACATAAACCAGGCTGAAATTTCAGCGTAGGACCAAGAAGTCCCATATATTCAAGAGGCCATGTTTCAGATGAGGTTAAACCAAAGCCGCTTTTGTCTGTTCACCAAGGTATGACACAATTCAGAGAAAAGCAGTGAAGTTCTGTACATTTCCTTGCCTCCAAAAGCCACCAAAAAAGGATTATGCGTTCATTTATCGCATCACTGTTCTTGGGGCTCGATTGTTCGTAATTGATTGCTGCATTTGTTCACAGTGACTGCACTTTATTGGTTCTTGGATGCGCTGACTATGTGAAAGATGTTATATAAATACAAATTCTTCATTCTTCCTGTCCATACCATCTGTTGGAAGTGATGTGCAATGTTTTCCACTCATAAGAAAGAGTAACTGACCACATTTCAAGAATCCAATGTGACTTGAATGTTGGGAGCACATGTAAAAGAGGAGCCATACAAATGGATTGTGGGAGGCTATTATTATATACTAGTTGATGGATCTGCTAGGCTATGCCAGTGCTGACCCTGTAATGATATTCCTGTGTCCTTTGATAAATTGCAGTGCTCGACCAGTAAGTTTTTTACAAGTTGTCACGGGATAAAAACAACAGCCTTCATCATTATTTCACTGAAGGTGACCCTTCCAACACCCTTGCCTCTGCCACCTTCTCCCCGCACCACCCCTCCCCCCCATCCCAACCAGTATACGCATATGTGGTCACTTCAGCTTCTTAAGATCTTGCATTGACTCGGAAAATAATCTAGTAGTGTTCTGCAACCTGTCCTGCGCTTCCCACTTAGATGTGATGGTCAAGAAGGCACAACAATGCCTTTTCTCCTCAGCTGGCATGTCCATAAGGACCCTCACCAATCTTTACAGATGCACCATAGAAAGCATACTATCTGGGTGCATAATGGCCCGGTACGGCAATTGCTCAGCCCAGGACGATAAGAAACGACAGAAGGTGATGTGCACAGCCCAGTCAATCACGGAAGCCAATCTCCCATCCGTGTACTCCATTTACACTTCTTGTTGCCGTGAAAAGGCTGCCAACATCATCAATGACCCCTCCCACCCCAGTAATGATCTCCTACAACCTCTTCCGTCAGGCAGAAAATACAGAAGCCTGAACACGTGCACCAGCAGGTTCAAGCACAGCTGTTATTAGACTGATGAATGGGCCTCTCTAACTTCGATCTTGCTAGTGTTGATCTTGCCTTGTGCAGTGTAACCTGTATGCCTCGCTTTGTCTAAGCGCCCTATGATTTGTATGTCCTTGTTTGCTATGATCTGCCTGTACAGCTTGCAAAACAAAATGTTTCACTGGATTTGGGTATATGTGAATATAATAAATCAAGTTATATCAGTTTTCATTGAAGTTTCCTCTTGTCTTTTGACAGCATAAGCTTTCATATTTTCTGAATGCCTTCTCCGACTTTGACTTTGTTTGTATGAGCTTAAATGCTGAGCAGTTTTAAAATGGAGGAGGGCATCATTGCTGAGACTAAAAGTGTCATTTGAAACCCCATACTATGCCACTGGATAACATGCTCAGTGCTGAGACCTTTTGTGATACCTCAACTTGCCTGATTAAGATCAACAAGCTCACTTGGGGAATAAGAGTAGGCCATTCAGCCATTTGAGCCTATTCCACCATTCAGTCAGATCATGCTTGATATGTATCTTAATGCCATCCAACTGGTTTGGTTCTGTAGCCTTGCCAATCAAAAAATTTATTAAGCTCAGATTTGATATTTTTTCGTTTATGTTGCACATTTGAACAGAGGGTCAGTTAGCTCACTTGACTGGATGGCTGGTTTGTGATGCAGAGCGATGCCAACAATGTGGGTCCATTTCCCACACTGGCCGAGGTTACCATGATGATCTTCTCAACCTTGCCCTTTTCCTGAGGCGTGGTGACCCTCAGGTTAAACTCACTGCCTGTCATCTCTCTCCTCCTCTAATGAGAAAGTAACTGGACGGTCCTCTGGGATTATGGCGACTTTACCTTCCTTTACAGTTGAACAGGGAGCTCAAACATTTATAGTAGTGTAAGGCAGGTGATTGTTAAACAGTTGATGCCTTCAGTTTGTTGAGCATTACTCAGATCTGGCAAAAGTTAGTGAGAGAGAGCAGGTTTTATGTGAGTTTCTGTTTTTTTCTCTCTCTGCAAATGCTTTATAACCTGCTGAGATTTTCCAGCAGTTTTGGTTCTGATTCAGTTTTCAGCAACTGCACCATTTTTTGTTTGATGATACAGATGGTGTTTTGTCTTTATACAAAAGCAAACGGAGGCTAAAACTCACAGCTGATTGGCTATCACCAGTTGACGCATTATCATCAATGACAAATTCCAGCATCATGTTTCTGTGTGTTTTGCACAGTGTCAATCACAGTTTGAGTATTACTGAAATTTTGTCAAAGATTTTCGTCTTGCATTCAGATGATTCGCAAAATGTCTTGACGAGTGCGAGAGAAGGTTTGACAAAGGTTTTTTTTCAGCATACCCAAGTTCTATACTCTTGAATGACTATTAATTTACAAGTTTTACTTACTCAAACTTAGTAAGTTCTCAGCGTCAAAATGGGAAAGGTAGGAGTTATAAAATGATGCAAGTGTTGCTTGTCTTGGTCAGGTGTCATGAAATGAATCTTGCTTTATTAGAAAGTAAGCAGATTAAATTCTCTGATCAGTGTACCAGGGGAGGAGGAGGATGCAAACATATATTGCAGGATTCTGTCGAGTACATGACATTTTATTTCCACCCATTAACTCCTTTTTATGGTTGGATGACTCGCAGTAGAAGAAAGCCCTGTGAGACTACATACCTGCAGTAGAAGCATTGAAAGAACTATTGATTCCTACATTTCCCTTAAACCTGGATCAGAAGGCATCATCTGAGCTAATGAATTTCATCTCTTCTCCAAGCTGAGATCTAAGGCAGCTTGCTGCCTTTTCTTTTAAAAAGATGATGTATTGTTGGCTCAACTTTAATCTGCAGCTCCTAACCAATATTATGCCTGGTCTACCTGCAGTCCTGTTTCTCCTGCAGTGCTCATTTCACATTTCTCCTTTGCTTTCTCCATGAAACAGATTAAATGCTGCCTTATCTACCCAGTAAAAGTATTAGTAAATTGTAGTAGTTGTCTCTCTGTGAGATATATCTCCTTTTTACCTTACTTATTCTCAGGTGCCTGTCACATTGGGCAATTCTGACATTGCAGTTTCCCAGTGTCATTTAGTATCATTCCTCTCTGCTTGGCTTGGCTTATTTGTCAACCCCTTTTCAAGTTTTACTCAATTTCTGCCACCTTCATTTTGCCTGTGCCATGACAATACAGGGAGAACCCAGTGGTGAAATTGATTTCGCAAAACAAGCTGCGAGTAAATTGATGTCCTCTTTTCACACTGTGCCCAATTCTCTTTCTTTCATAGACTTCAAATAAGGATATCGCAGCTACTGATTTCACCCCCACATTGCCAATCTTTAAAATAGAAGATATATATTCTACCCTTCGTTTCCTTAAATCACAAACCTTTCTTGCAGTACTTCTGCCTGGGTTCAGACAGCACCTTGAATCTCTATGTTTGATTCTTCACAGTGAATGACAGCTGGCCATTTGACCACGTGGGGCATCAGATCTGACCCCAATCTTGACCTCTGTTAAAATCCAGGAACTTGCTTTTCTGAGCAGTATTCACTGATCAGTAGTTAGGCTTAGGAGAAGACGGGTCTAGGCCCAAAACGTCAACTTTCCTGCTCCTCTAATGATGCTTGACCTGGTGTGTTCATCCAGTTCTACACCTTGTTATCTCAGTAGTTAGGCTTTACTGCTGTTTTAAAAACTACAAAACTAAAAGTTGACGGTTGACCCTAAGCAATGCTTCCTGTAAAATGACTTTGGAAAGTGATGAAGTCAGAACCAGTGCCAGTCAAGCCAATGTCCAGTTAAAGTTTTTCAGATAATGTGACCGACTACCATGTGAAGTTATCTGCTTTCATCAGTGAAGGCAAGAGTGAGAAATTAACTTGTTCAAGCAAGTAGGCACCGTTGGGTATGTCAGCAATTAATGCCCATCCCTGATAGCTCAGAGAGCAGTCAAAAGTCAACCACATTACTGTTGGTCTGGACCGGATAAAGACAGCAGATTTCTTTCCCTAAAAGACATTAGTAAACGAAAAGGGATTTTACGACAATCGGCAGAGATCTTACTCTGTCACACTCTGATTGCAGCTGGCATGTTGGCCCAGTGGTTAGCACTGCTGCCTCACAGTGCCAGGAACCTGGGTCCGATCCCAACCTTGGGTGACTTTTCTGTGTGAAGTTTGGACATTCTTCCCATGTTTGCATGGGTTTCGTCTGGGTGCTCAAGTTTCCTCCCACAGTCCAAAGGTGTGTAGGTAAGATGGATTGGCCATACTAAATTGCCCATAGTATCCAGGGATGTGTGGATTAGCCATGGGAAATGCTGGGTTATGGGGGGCGGTGGTTTGGGGGATACTCTTTGGAGGCTTGGTGTGGACTTGAAGGGCTGAATGGTCTGTTTCTTTACTGTACGGATTCTATGAAGTGACAGAATCAGGATAAGATGCAGCCATCTGTGATGTCTCCCATCAGCTTTTATTTGCATTTTTTCTTCACAGTTGCAGAAATATTTCATGTAAATGTAATAATATAATGCAATGTATTCTGAGGAAGCATCAATGGGTCATTATTTGGACTGAGATGAGGAGGAACTTCTTCTCTCAAAGGACAGTGAAACTGCGGAACTCTTTACTGCAGAGGGTTGTTGAGGCTGGGTCATTAAGTACATTCAAGGCTGAGAGTGAGTGATTTTTAATCAGTAAAGGAATCAAGGTTTATGGGAAAAAGGCAGGAAAGTAGAGTTGAGGATTATAAGAACAGTTATGATTTATCCGAATGGCCGATGATAACTGATGGGCTGAAGAGCTGCTTCTGCTCCCTACATCTTATGTTTTCTAAATGTTAACACTGTTTCTCTCTCCACTGATGCTGCCAGACCTCTTGAATTTCTCCAGCATTTTCTGTTTTTATTACATAAATATGCATTATTGCTGAACATATTTAACTTTGAAGCAAAAACAGAAGTTGCTGGAAAAGCTCAGCAGGTCTGGCAGTATCTGTGAAGGAAAAAACAGAGTTAACGTTTCGGGTCCGGTGACCCTTCCTCAGAACTGGTGGTGGCTGGGAAAACGTCAGTTTATATGCAGAAAATAAGGAGGTGGGTTGGGTAGGGAGTAAACGATAGGATAGAGCCCAAAGAGACCTGAAACGTTAACTCTTTTTTTTCCTTCACAGATGCTGCCAGACCTGCTGAGCTTTTCCAGCAACTTTGTTTTTGTTCCTGATTTACAGCATCTGCAGTTCTTTTGGTTTTTACTTAATATTTAATTTTGAATTTAGTCATAAGTATAGATTACGTAAAGAAAACTGCATTTTAAATAAAACAATTTTATCCTGTGCTAAACCTGATAGGGCTTAACTGAATCGACTTTGGTAATTTACTGAGAAGCTGCACCATCAGGTTTGTAGTTAAAGAAGACATAGCTATTGAGTTCCACTGTTTGTTCGCTTCCCTTGGAACTGGTCTTTAATCTGGCAGCAAAGAAGAGGTCACTTGGTTCATGATGCTGGTGCTGGCTCTGTGACCTTTCTGAAAGTGGAAACAATTTCTTCTGATCTACTGTATCAAAACCATTCATAATTTGAAGACCTTTGTTAAATCTCCCCTAAACCTTTCTGCTGCAAGAAGAACAATACCAGTTTCTCTTATTCCTCCAAATAACAGAAGTTCCTCCTCCTTGGTACCATTCTGATAAATCTCCTCTGCACTACTTCCAAGGCTTAAAGTGTAGTGCCAGAATTACACACAGTGCTCCAGTTGAGGCCAAACTTGGTGTTTTACAAAAGTTTAACTTCTTTACTTCTGTACTCTTCCCCATTCACATAGACAGCGTAAAATTATTGCAAGGGAAATGATATATTTAAAGTCATAAAGTCATAGAGACGTACAACATTGAAACAGACCCTTCGGTCCAACTTGTCCATGATGAGCAGATATCGTAAATTAATCTAGTCCAGTGTTTTGCCCATATCCCTCTAAACCCTTCCTATTCATATACCCATCGAGATACCTTTTATATGTTGTCATTGTACCCGTCTCCACCACCTCCTCTGACAGCTCATTCCATACACACAGCACCCTCTGTGTGAAAAAGTTGCTCCTTAGGTCCATTTTAAATCTTTCCTCTCTCACCTTAAACCTATGCCCCTCTAGTTTTGGACATGCCTACCCTAGGGAAAAGACCTTGGCTATTGATTTTATAAACTGCCATAAGTCCCTTCCAGCCTTTCCTTTCCTTCCTTTCAGCCTCCAACACTGCAGGGAAAATAACCCCAATCTATTCAGCTTCTCCCAAAAGCTCAAACCTTCCAACTGTAGCAACATCCATGTAAATCTTTTCTGAACCCTTTCAAGTTCTACAACATCTTTCCTACAGTAAGGAAACCAGAATTGAATGCAGTATTCGAAAAGTGGCCTAACCAATGTCCTGTACAGCCACAACATGACCTCCCAACTCCTATACTAAATTTGTGTAGGCGAATTTTGCTGCAGCTGTACAGGAGTGTTGTTGAAACCAACTCTAGGCTACAGTGTATAATTTTAGTCTCCTTGTTTGAGATAAAAATGATGAGAAAGTTCACATCAGAGAAAAACACAACAGTGCTTCACCGGAGGCTGCACTGATGATGTTACCCAGCAGGGTAATGAAACATCTGCAGAACAACAAATGAGTTTGGCAAGCCAGCCAGCCACAACATCCACAACCTGAGCTACAAATCTACTCAAAAAACTTAAAGTTCACTCAACTCTTGCCCAGGATGAAGGCCTTATCTCATAAAGAAAACGTTGAACAGGTTGAGAGTCAGAGTTCACGTGAATTAGGGGCAATCTTTTTGAAACGTACCAGGTCCTGAGGATACTTGAGCGGGATCTAAGAGAATGTTGTCCCTTGTGGGAGAGACTAGAACTGGGGAACACAGCTTAAGAATGAGGTCTTGCTTTTAAGACAGAGATGAAGAGAATTTTTTTCTCTCAGGGTGTCATTATTGTGTGGAATTCTCTTCCTCATGAAACAGTCGAGACTGTGTCATTGAAGTCATTCAAAGCAGAGTTAGAAAGCACAGACCAGGATCGGTATTTAATAAAAATGATTATTTATTACAAATAAATCAACAGTAGCCATATATAAACAATTATGTGTATAATAGTATGCATATGAGTAAAAACTTGAACATCCTAATAAACTCTCCCAACATACACATACATGCCGATACAAAAGATATGAGTACAATGGATGGAAAGACTGGGAAGACAGTTCAATGATCCCAGTTCACAGGGTTCGCTGAGATGATCCTTTTGACTTGTCAGACCTACTGCTCCTTGATCCTCTCTACATGCTTTCATTTGATCGTAGGAGGCATAGGAACAACTGGTTTACAATTATAAAGTCTCCAGCATTTTGCTTAAAAAAGCCACAGTTAACAGCAACTGATGAGGGAAAAGTAAACTGGCTTTCTTCAGGATTGAAGTGGTTTTTACTGCTGAGAAAAGGGACAGCTCCTTCTGTCTCTGAGATCCGATCGCTTCTCCTAGGCAAGCTGTTCAGCTGCCTGGGTGCCAATTGCACAGTTGTTGGCAGGAGAAAGGCCTTTGTCAGCGACAACTCGCCACCGTTCCACAGACCAATCAGATGCTTGTTGCCGACTGAAGCTCCATTTGCACACGCCCCTTGGCTTCAGCTTGTCGATGTTTTCGTCATGCAACACAGGAACATTTATTTACATACTGCCGTTTACATAGCTAAGCATCACTGTGTGCGTTGGAAAAGGAATATATTGGGCACAAATCAAAGGTTAAAATAGTTAGGTGGTAGTTTTGACTGGTGCAAATACAATGAACCAAAAAGCATCTTTTTGAGCTGTAAATCTCTGTCAGTCAATGACTCTAATTTGAATGAGTTTAGAGGAGGCTACTGAACAAAACATTGCAGAAACATGTTATGAGAAGATTATAGAAGGTGAAGAGAGGCACAGTAAGGTGAAAAGAATAATGGTGGAACCACGTTCAGTGGACAGAACTCCAGATCCCAAATAAAGCTTGTGTCATTGATGGTAAAGTGACGATGTATTGATGTATGGGGTCAGTTCAATTCAGGAGAGCAGAGATGTAACATTTGGAGGAGATAACAGAAGTAATTGTGAATCGAGCCCACAACAGGATTTAGAAACGAGGGCAAGGAATTTGAAATCATTCAAGCTTGACAAAGACAATGGATATTAGGAAAACAGGAGAGAAAAGAAAGATAACGCAAGACTTATTAGTTTGGTCTTGAACTTGCACTTTTGCTTCAATGATATTCTAAAGGGACATGTGTGTAATGGCACAGGTGTCGATCTTTCATATTTTCACACATAGCAATATGCAATGATACAAACTACAGGCTGTACCCATCATTATACATGATCCTGCTAGATCAGCACAGGCAGGTACTGAACCTAGAGGTTCTCAGCCAGAACAAGCTGTGTCGCCTGGGGTGCCTTTGTTTACCATCTCCCATGTTTGCAATCTTTATTCATTGAAGATCAAGTGCTTGTTGTGTGGAACAGTCTTTCTTGACACTGTATACCCTTGCACAATATAAGCCGTATTCTAGTGAAACCATTCGATATATTTTCAATTTCAACATTAATCAAATATTAAACATTCATAAGGTAGCACTAGAGGCAGAAAATTCTATTCTGCTTGTAAAACAATATAATAATGTTTCCTATTTAGCTGGATAAAATGCCTGTGATCATATTCCCACTCAGTTCAGAGCCCACACGAGGTACTTATTTTCTATTTTGCACGGATTTATGTTGTTTGGGATTACATTTAGGGCTTCAATCCAATGTTGTCGTATTAGCTAAACTTTATTATCATTGTTATGGTATGATATTGAAATAACAGGCGACGGATACATTGTTGACTGAAGAAAATAGAATTAATAGGTTCTGTTCTGTCTGGAACAGTGCAAATATTACGTTTGGTTGGTGCCGAGTAAACTAATCAAAAGAGCCAAATTTAGCCTTATCAGCCCTTGCTCAGTGAATGGAACATCAAATAGGATCCCCTGTCCCATTTGTTGTCAACAGCACTCACTTGCAAATATATCATCCTCAGTGCTGTAAAATTCCCAAGGAGTATTCAGTTAATGGCAGGGCCCTGGGGAGTGTTACTGAACAAAGAGACCTAGGGGTGCAGATGCATAGCTCCTTGAAAGAGGAGTCGCAGGTAGACAGGGTGGTGAAGAAGGCGTTTAGCACACTTGCCTTCATTGGTCAGAATGCTGAGTATAGGAGTTGGAGCATCATGTTGCGGTTGTACAGGACGTTGGTGAGGGCACTTTTAGAATACTGCGTGCAATTCTGGGTTGCCTAACTGTCGGAAGGATGTTGTTAAACTTGAGAGGGTGCAGATAAGATTTACAAGGATGTTTCCGGGTCTAGAAGGTTTGAGCTACAGGGAGAGGCTGACTAGGTTGGGGCTTTTATCCCTGGAGCGTCAGAGGCTGAGGGGTGATCTTACAGATATTTATAAAATCATGAGGGGCATGAATAGGGTAAGTAGCCAAGGTCTTTTTTCCAGGGTAGGGGAGTCCAAAACTGGAGGGCATATGTTTAAGGTGAGAGGGGAAAGATTTAAAAAGGACCTGAACAGTAACTTTTTTTATGCAGCAAGTGGTGCATGTATCAAAATCAGCTGCCAGAGGATATGGTGGTACGATGACAACATTTAAAAGGCATCTGGATGGGTATATGATTAGGATGGGTTTAGAGTGACGTAGGCCATAGGCCAAATGCTGGCAAATGGGACTGGGTCAGATTGGGATGTCTGGTTGG